>NC_090739.1:61984852-61989852 GCF_036898095.1 Palaemon carinicauda
CATAAACCCCGTTTACAATGTCAAAAAATACTGAGGCTAAAATAAAACACAAACAGTTTATAGAAAACAATATCTGTAACTAAAGGGGCAACTAAAGGAAAAAACGGAGAAATTTGGAAAAGTTTTGGGTTGCTAACCAGATGTAAGACTCATTTCAGGGATTTTTTTTTTTTTTTTTTTTTTTTTGCCAGGACTCTGCAAACGATTTCGCTAGCCAAGATTAAAACGGAATTTACATAACATAAATTCGCTTCCAAAGAAATCATGTTCGCAATTCTTATCAATTAAAAATTCCCTCTCCACATTCCTTTTTTTCGTTCCTAATTTAGTTTTCGATTGTTAATAAATAATTCTCACGCCGCGATTATCCTTAAGTATCCTTTCATTTTTTAAAGTAAAACTGAGTATAAGAACTAACAAGGGAAGAATAAAATTAAAAAGAGGCGTTAGCACAGCTTTCAAGGGCAGACAGCGCTGAACAACACTCGATTGTTTAGATTTTATTAAATGAAATTGTTTCGTCTTACTTACTCTTTGCAGTACGACACATTTCTCCTGAATAATCGAGGGTTTGCGTCATCAGAAAGCCCCGACATGGTGACCTGATAGCGTGGGGGTTTGCTCTTAAAATTTTGACCTGCCCGAAATGACCTCTACGATGTGATCCAAGATCACAAGAAGTCTTGTTTCAGGACCTAGAGTGCAGCTGATCCAACCGTCCAGGGGGCTGATTGAGCACGACAGTTTTTCTAGGTTTTTTTTTTATTTTTTTCTTTTTACAAACGTTTGAGCTTACGCTTTCTATATGTATATCACCCGGATATGAATATAACCAACCACACAATTCTACTCTAAGAGTTAATTGGTTATGAAATTAACTCGCCTAGCGGTTACAGGTCAAAATAACCAAGTTATACAAAAATGGTCTATTTTTTTCCCCACTTGTTAATTAGTACGTCCCATGGGAGGACTTTCATAATAAACTTCACATAACAGTTGCACGAGTCGCGAGTTCGCCCTTTTCCCCGAAACTTACGACAGGAACCCCATTCACAACACCACAAGCAAGAAGATATAACGTAGAAGTCTGTGTGTATGTGGGGTAGAACAAGTGAAGGGAAAACGGAGCGAGCGCTGCCAGCAGTCAGTCAGTGTTTTCGTGGACGCGAACTTGCCTAATCGGTGCAAGTTCTAAACTTCGTGCGCTTGGCAGCATGCCCTGGCAAAGGCCGGTCACACTATTTGTTTCTTAGAGAATCTCTTGCATTTTCTCCAGGTCTAAGCCACCCCCGCCATTCCCATTGGTCGCTATCAATATGGCAATGTGCGACAGCATATTAGTATGTGGGTGTTAATGAATTGGCTAGATCTTCCGGTTTTCCTTGCCTGGCTCCAGACTATTTCGAAGGTCTTATGTACTCGTTTAGCTAAGAATACTTTTATACGAGGCAGTGCAGGGAACTATGGCTATTATATAAAGCTAGGAGTACACCCTTTGGTAAAAAAGAAAAGAAAACGTAGTCGACGGGGCATTCTAAGACAAACTTTGTGTTTGTCCAAGATAGAAAAGATTGCTGCTAGGGTTTAGGACACAATTTTACCTAATTCTAACAATATTTATCTTAACATATAAAGGTTTGCTTTGAGTTTTCCAAAATCAAATTAACCTTAGATTCAAAGCTAATGTTAATATTACGTGTTTAGAAATACAGGCATTAACAACCTATTGAAAACGTCCTGGTTTGCAATATGTGAGTCAGAAGTTCGGGTGCCGCTTAAACCCGATAGTTTCTAGAAGTGTCTTTGCAAACAAAGGAAGGGGGTTTAGGGGAGCCTACTTATCTACTTGCTAAGTCATCAGACATTGTCTGACCCTCCCTGGCACTAGCTTTGGGAGAGGGGGCTTGAACGCTGATCATATGTAAATGTCGGTCCCTATGGCAATGTCCTATCCCTTGTCCTTGCCGCTCATGGGTGATCTTTAAACTCTTTTCTATTATTATGATTACCAATAATACTAGCTATGCTACAACCATAGTTGGAAATGTGGGATGCTATAAGCCCAAGGGGTTCAACAGGGAAAAATAGCCCAGTGAGGAAAGGAAACAAATAGAAAAGTGTGCCTGAGTGTACCCTCAAACAACAGAACTCTATTCTGACAGTGGAAGACCATATTACAGAGGCTATAGCACTACCCAAGACTAGAGAACAATGGTTTGATTTTAGAGTGTCCTTCTCCTAGAAGAGCAGCTTACCATATTATTATTATTATTATTATTATTATTATTATTATTATTATTATTATTATTACTACTTGCTAGGCTACTACCCTATTTGGAAAACCAGGATGCTATAAGTCCAGGGGCTCCAACGGAGAAAATAGCCCAGTGAGGAAAGGAAACTTAAGGAAAAATAAAATATTTCAAGAAGAGTAACATTAGATTAAATATCTCCTGTATAAACTATAAAAACTTTAACAAAACAAGAGGAAGAGAAATAAGATAGAATAGTGTGCCCGAGTGTACCCTCAAGCAACAGAACTCTAACCCAAGTGAGTAGAAGACTATGGTACAGAGGCTATGGCACTACCCAAGACTAGAGAACAATTGTTTGATTTTGGAGTGTCCTTCTCCTAGAAGAGCTGCTTACCATAGTTGAAAAGTCTCTTCTACCCTAATAAGAGGAAAGAGACCACTGAACAATTACAGTGCAGTAGTTAACCCCTCGGATTTGGAAGAATTGTTTGCTAAACTCAATGTTGTCAGGTGTATGAGGACAGTGGAGAATATGTAATAAATAGGCCAGACTATTCAGTGTGTGTGTAGGCAAAGGGAAAATGAACCGTAACCAGAGAGAAGGATCCAATGCAGTACTCTCTGGCCAGTCAAAAGGCCTCATAACTCTCTAGCGGTAGTATCTGAACGAGTGGCTGGTGCCCAGGCCAACTAACTACTAGCCAAAGAGTCTCTTCTAATCTTACCAAGTGTAAAGTAGCCACTGAAAAATTGCAGTGCAGTAGTTAACCACATGAGTGAAGAAGATTTTTTTTCGGAAAGAGGAGTATGTGTAACGAATCAGTCAATTTATTCGGTGTATGTGTAGGCCAAAGATGAGCTGTAAGCAGAGAGAGAGAGCCAATGCTGTACTATCTGGCCAGTCAAAGGACCCAATAATTCTCTAGTGGTAGTATCTTAACGGGTGGCTGATGTTTTGGATTTGGTTAATGTTGACGAGATTAATTGTTTTCGATACGATTATCATTGTTGTTGCTATTGTTATGAAGTTATTGAGTTTTGAATAGAAGAAAAAAATGAAACACTTTAAAACTGCTCAAATTCTTAAAGAGGTTTTCCACGCAAGGTGCAAATAACTTGGCAATGGTTTTGTTCTATTTTATAAGGTTGGATGAGGTTAGTACCCACCAACATTGCACCGGGAAAACCGTTTTGAAGAATGTCCTCTATCACCGAATTCTGAAGTTCACCTTCAGAAAAGATATAGACACAATTCTCGTTAACTGTTGCTGCCTTCAGTATCAGTATTCTTCTCTTAGATTTCTGATAACCTTTCTCTATATGATCATGATCATTACTATCACTATCAATAGCATTATCACTATTGTCTCTTTAAATATGTCCCTTATACTAAAGAGAAACGCCCTAGTTCAGGGGAAACAAATTTTCTTTCTGGAACTGTCAGGCGTCACAAACTCGGTAAACTAACAAAAGCAATTGAAAAAATATATATATTTTTCGAATATTTTTAACATTATTATTATTATTATTATTATTATTATTATTATTATTATTATTTAAGCTACAACCCTAGTTGGAAAAGCAGGATGCTATAAACCTAAGGACTCCAAGAGGGAAAATGGCCCAGTGAGGAAAGGAAATAAGGAAACAGACAGAATAGTGTGCCTGAGTGTACCCTTGAGCAAAATAAGCTAACTCAAGACAGTAGGAGACCATTGTATAGATAGAGGCTATAGCACTGCCCAAGACTATAAAACAATGGTTTGATTTTAGAGTGTCCTCCTACAAAAGCTGCTTATCTTTATCTAAAGTCTCTTCTACCCTTACCAAGTGGAGAGTAGTCAAAGAACAATTACAGTGCAGTAGTTAAACCCCTTAAGTGAAGAAGAATTTTTCCATTATATTAGTGTTTTGTCAGGTGTATGAGGAAAGAAGAGAATGTGTAAAGAATAGGCCAGACTATTTGGTGTATGTGTAGGCAAAGGACAAAAGAACCATAACCACAGAGGGGTCCAATATAGTACTATCATGCCAATAAAAGGACACAATAATTATAGCAGTAGTATCTCAATAGGTGGCTGGTTCTTTGAATATGCACGCGCGCGCGCACACACACACACACTCATGTATATATATGTATATATATATATATATATATATATGTATATATATATATATACATATATATATATATATATATATATACATTCATTCACACGTACATAATACAGACAAACACACTCGCATATATACACACGCCTCTATTTATACCGTATATACGTACCTCGCACGTGTATGAATATTTTCCTCTAAATTCTTCCTTAAATTCATACTAAGTATAAGCCAAAGTATGTTAATAATACTCATTATCCAACAAAATATCTTGTCCCCCTGATGCCAAATAGTCTTCACCGCCAGGCGCGTGCGCAAACAAGCACTTCTTCTACCGCACGTGACTCGCGCATGCAAATTCCCTTGAGCTCAAAAAGGAGATGGGTAATTTTGTCCCTCTATAGGTTTCATTTTCCAGTTCTGTTTATATTCAAAGGGCCAGTACGCATGATCGTGCATAAATGATAGTAGGAATGCTTGAGAGATAGCTTACTTAGATCTCACGTAAATGAACGGAATAGTCTGTTGTTACAAAATACACAGAAGGGTTCACATCTCCCATATAAAATCAAGAGCATATGTTTTGTTTTATACACACACACACACACACACACACACACATATATATATATA
>NC_090739.1:61994852-62023688 GCF_036898095.1 Palaemon carinicauda
TTTGCAAAGAATCCCGGGAGAGTAGTTTACGTCATATGCAAATGAGCTTGGAAACACGAGACCTCTCTCAAGACAGAGCACTATCACTAATTAAACTAATCAGAGATAACTTGATTATAACTGTGAATTTATTCAAGATTATTTCTGGTGCCTTTTCTTCGTTCGAAACTGTCGAGACGTTCAACTCCTGTTTTAGTCATTTTCGAGAAGTAAGATGAACTTATTAAATAGATACTGTTTTTATTTACTGTGAAAGTATCTCATCTTAACAAGTTTTACAGACAAATAAAAAAATTAGACACGACTATAGATATTCATTAAAAATTAAAAATAAAAATCTAATAACTTTCGAATGATAATTTTCCTATCAATCATTTGTTCCTACAGTAACCCTCCCCCTCCCCAACCTTGCTCATATTATTGGACCCGATAACTGGCTTAAAGATTTTGTTCTCGCCATTCAGCAGAATTGAGGACCCAAGATTATCCTTAGCTCAGACGGTAATATTCTTATTGAGTGACCCCCTAATTCAGTTTACGAATAAAATTCTGAACATTCACCTAAACAATTGGGAGAAATTGTTAGCAACCCATTCTTTTCAAGTTCAATAACATATATTCAATTAAATCACTTACAACATATCTACAATGAACTATAGAAAAGCTGCAGCTGTGGGTTACTTTATGTGAAAATTACAGAAATACAAAGTACAAGAATCTACAAAGTAAGTTCCTTCCTAATCAAGCAAAGAGCTCTTATAAATAACTGAATAATATATGCATTTCAACAGATTCATAAAGACATTTTGACAAACCCTTACCTTTGTTCAACGTTCTCCTTATTCGAAGATGAGGCGATAATTATGATAAAAAAAATCTATAAGACAATTGTAGAGTTGCAACAGGAATCAACTTTTCAATTCTGATATTTTCAATTTTAAAAACAAAATCTAAATCACCAAAAGGAGTGCATCACACTAGAAGGTAAAATGAAAATTAATTGAATTTAGAAAATTGTAATTTTCCTATCGCGACTGTACGCTTGTCTGTCTATTTGCTAGTTTTATTGAACTATTAACTACTGTCTATTTACTAGTATTAGTTAGATATTAAACGCATTATTCAATAAGAAAGCAAAGTAAGTTGTGTACTGTAGCCTACATTACTCGGGGTATGTATTGCTTATGGAAAAAAAAAATAAGACGAGTTCAATAAGAGAATTGAACATATCAATCTATTATTTTTAACGAACATTTAAGGCTTTGACTGAACGCTAGTATGAAATATATGACAGAAAAGACGAATTATAGATTACTATCCATCTCAATGGCTGATTGACTGAACTCTATTACTAAAATCTTGATAATTCAAATTGCTGGATCTTATACTTGATTTGAGATATATGATGAGCAATAATCAACGTAGGTTATTAGAATAAGCATGGGAGATTAACCTAAACTAAAACAAACTATTCACGAATACAGTTATGAGAAAAAATGACTTTGGCTGATATTTTAAAGTTTCATTTGTAACAAAACGAAAGAAATATTGTAATAAATTATAAAAATTATATACAGCAAGTATTCTGTTTACTTACATTGACCTATCTCCCAGGTTTTTAGTCAACTTTTCCAACTTTTCAGCTTCTGTCTTCTCTACTGCCGTCTGAAGGAAGGGATCGGTGTATTCGGGAGGAGAATACTGGAACGACAACCATAATTCAGATTAGAAATCTGGAAATTCTAAAAAATAATTCAATTCTATCAATACTTTTTGAGACAATGAACGCTTGGCTTACGTCAGATAAAACCAAATGAAAACTCTATTCCTCAAAAAGCATGTCTTAATTTTTTCTTTTTTTCATCATAAGATGCAAAAGCTTGAAAATATTAAATTCGCTTTTGAACCAAGACTATTGTTTAGGGTTTTAACATCAAAATAGTTTCCGGATTCTGCATCAAACTGGGTATCTATCTATTTATCATACACTACATGCCGAAAGATATACATTGAGATTGGGAGCATTTGTATTTTAGACAAAGAATAAACACCATTTTCCCCCAAAATAAAATCGATTTGACAAGTAGCAAGAAAATATACAACCGTTTCAAAAACTAAATTCCCCTCTAAGAATGTATTAATCTCAACAAACAAGTAGATGGACAGATAGACGTAAGCTGTCATAGGTAGGCCTATGACTCCCTAGAAACCCTATAATTACAAGAATCGCAGCGTCTTACTACAGAATGGTCAATCCACTGGCTCAGCACGGGCTGGAAGAAGAAATCATCACTCATCCTGCTAATCTTCCTCTGGTTGAGATCCTCCTGGTCGTTTACTTGGAGCTCCTGTCTTCCTAATCGTCTTTGGACATTTCCCTGTTGTTGTTTGACAGTCTGCTCAGCCAAATTCTTCAGGTGGGCGTCCAATTCTTGCCTGTCAGCTCGGGGATCGCCTCTGATTGGCCATCTTCCTGGATTTGGAACAAAAGGAAAATGATTTATGGTACTACTACTACTACTACTACTACTACTACTCTCTC
Source organism: Palaemon carinicauda (assembly GCF_036898095.1). Lineage (NCBI taxonomy): Eukaryota > Metazoa > Arthropoda > Malacostraca > Decapoda > Palaemonidae > Palaemon > Palaemon carinicauda. Next base: position 61,997,395 of record NC_090739.1, read on the forward strand.
TCTCTCTCTCTCTCTCTCTCTCTCTCTCTCTCTCTCATTATCAAGAACTCGTTGAATGGGGTATAATTGTATTCCCACTACGCTAAGTCATTGTGATTAATCAACAGTGTGTCACTTTGCTTTGTCATCAAACGACCTTATGTCAGTAATAAATGCATGTTGTCTAGGCATCAGTTTCGTTATCAATGGCAGACATCTAAGAAAACATGTTTTGTTGTAACTATATCACTCAAGAGATGGCGTGACATATCATGGTGGTTAAGATAAATATCCTATAAAGTCTAGCAAATTGCAACCACTGTAAATCACTGACGGTATAGCGTCGCTATTTCATGACCTTAGAGAAACATCAAAGAAAATTTGGTTAGCTTTGACTAAATCGATCAAAAGATGGCGCCACTTGTCTTGCGATCTTAGAAATTTTGTTGTGATTACCCCCAAGTCACTTATCTTTCAATCTGCTACGATAATTTAGTAAAATGTCTCTTGTCACTAAGAAATGGCGCCAGTCGTCATAGAAATATGAAATGGTTGAACATGGATTCTTTTATTTTTTTGTTATGCACAAAAGGAACTCTAGTCAACTTTTAAAAATGTGGAATTTGAGCTGAAAGGTCATACAAGAGGGAATTTGTGAAACAGACCAGAGTCAGCTTTGATTTACGCATGTGTTATTAACTTCTTTACTTGGTCCCTATCCTATTTTACCTGTTCTCTATCCTATTAATCATAAAAGTTTAGTCTTGCATGTATTGCCAATTTGAATTTGGTCATCTGTTATTAGATATCTGATTTTGACGGAATAGTCACAGTTTATATATTTAATGCTTTGTTGTATTTAAACTAAACGATGAATCTTCAAAACAAAAATATCGAATGAATTATCTTCCCTAAAAGACTTAAAAAGGCAAATTGTACTCACTGGAAAGATTAAGGGAATATCAACGCTCTTGTGCCTGGAAACCTCCTCTCTGGAGCACCGCAGCTTACGCAGCTGGACGTTGCTCGGAGGCTTGAGACCCTTATCCCCGAAGTCTCCCGAGAGAGGGAACTGGACGTTCTGTCCGTCGAAGTTGTGACTGCTCGTCATCTGGTTGCGGTGGTTCTGTTGCAGGACGTTGTTCTGATCGCTGAGGACGGGGGAGGCATTGTTGAAATGGTTGTTGATCTCGGTGTCGCAATCGTCGACACTGATGGGACTCAAGTTCGGTTCCTGCTGCAGGTCGAAGCCGAGGGCTTTTGAGCTGAAGCCATTTGGGATAATTGGGTGGGGCGGACAGCAGTTGTTCTTGCTGTCTTCTTCGTTATTGTTGTTGTTGGTGTTGATGATCTTCATTGCGTCTGGAGATGGAGGGTAGATGAGGGCACCTAACCAGGCTGATGGCGACTGTGGGGAAAGAAAATTAAAAATGAAACTTTGAAATTTATTGCAGACCTGGGTTGCAAATTTCCTATTACTTTACAACATACATATTGTCGGTCAGTTAAGCATGCCTGTACCTGATTTGGACTGAATTAACGAAAAATACAAAAACAGAAAATAAAATATAAAATCAACTTTTCAGACAATATGAAAAAATCTATTGCACAAATAAAAACATAACACGCTACGTGCACCTCAATTATATAAACATAAGATTAATAAATCTTTCAAAAGTACTATAATATAGAGACAATCCATAAACGAAAGGCCAACGACAAACCTTGCGTGCAATTTCCATCAGGCTACTTTGAATTACATCCGATAGTAAAGAACCTAACCAGGTCAACTTTGATTACCATCAAATCGATGACAAACTAACATGTACCCAAACCTACACTGTTAAAATTTTGCATTAAAAAACGGTAAATGTCTGGCAACATTTATTCCAGTATTTTTACCGTTTTAAAAACGGAGATATTAACGTAAAAGAGTGGTATTACGGTCACCAACCAGTAAAAGATAATAACAAAGTAAGGTAAAATTACGGTCGCCCATATTTTACTGAAATACGGTTGAGAACAGTTTATTTTTTCGGAGAATTTCCTATTAAAATTGCGTTTTTTTTTTCTAACAGTGTAGATAATGATAAGACATTTTCATAGTATACTATCTGCATCCAATAAAGAATATTTTCAAATAAGCATCAATATTCTTATTTACATATATTAAACTGAAGTTTTTCCTTTGGAAGTCCAAATTGTAAACATATATCTATTTATGAGTAGGTCGAAATTAACTTGAATGATGACCTGCATACTAGTGATCTTTGATCCTTTTAATTGACATGAAAAGTAATTTACAAAATGAATGCATGGCATACAGGAAGATACTGATGCCAATATGTATGTAAATTCAATATATATATATATATATATATATACTGTATATATACTGTATATATAGGCCTATATATACATATGTATATATATATATATATATATACTGTACATATAGGCATTTATATATATATATATATATATTGTATACTGTATATATATATATATATATATGGGTGTGTATTTAAAGTTCAATATATATATATATGTGTGTGTGTGTGTATGTATGTATGTATATATATATATATATATATATATATCTTGCAGGTAACAATTTTTCAGTACATGAAAATAAACTATTAAACATAGATAGGCGAGTAAAATATATTTGCTGTTATTTCAACAGACAAGAAATAAAAAAGGAGCAGAATTATTATAAAAACTTCTAACATTAGCCACACCATTTACCTAAAACAGTACGAATAGATAAATATGAAAGCAAACCAACGATATATTTTGTCGGAAAATTTCAAATGTTGCGAAAGAGAGTTTAGAAAACACACCAGGTATTTACATAGCCAGCCATCAATTTCCTTGCTGAAATTAAAAGAGAAAAACTCAACTGTTTCTCGGAGCTGGTCTATAAGTATTTTTCCTGCGCATGCGCGTGCATGTGTTGCAATTTCGTAATCTAACGGTTAAGATACTTCTAGATAATGCTGAAGATAATGTGAACCTAATGACATGAAACGTCACGATGCCGACTTGTTCCAATGAAAGCTATACCGTATCTCTACTAACTAATCTTCCTAATCGGGTAGTTGAATCAGTAGAACTTCAAAAGTTCATAGTTGTAGCAAATGTTTTTATGCTAAACAGGCTGATATAAGTCTTTTTATAGTTATAAATGAATTATCTGTTTTAATGTTGTTAATGTTTTTTTAATATTTTATTTTAATTTTTCATTACTTCGTATATCGTTTATTTCCTTGTTTCCTTTCCTCACTGGGATAATTTTCCATGTTGGAGGCCTTGGGCATATAGCATCTTGCTTTTCTAAGGTTGTAGCTTGGCTAATAATAATAATAATAATAATAATAATAATAATAATAATAATAATAATAATAATTAGTTTGCCTACTTGTTACTCAAGCAAAGGGTTGCAGTCTTGCTGGGGATGGGTATGGTGCCTCATTCCAAAGTAATAGTAGACAATAAATGCAAAGGTAACACCGAGACACCTTCTACAGCCACCCTCTCTACGCCATATATATATATATATATATATGTGTGTGTGTGTGTGTGTGTGTGTGTGTTTGTGTGTGTGTGTGTTTGTGTTCCATGCCTATGATCATAAATAAGACACTGGAACGTTCTATATTTTTTTTTTTACAAATAACGTTTATACTCCCGCACAGGGAGGACACCTTCATACGGGCTCCTCGTAAACTGAGCGAATCCCCGAGCTATACTGGCGTCTTCATATCAAGCAAGGGAAGCATGCTTGCTCCCTTAATACGCTGACACTTCTAAATTTGTGGAAATCTTCACCATCATGGAAAGATACAGGTTTCCACACGAGACTTTTAGAAAGGTTAATGCACTCACTGCACAAAATCTTAAGTTCCCATACTGCATCTATTTCTCCGTCCAGGGGCTTGGGTCATATATAGTACTGTATAAATATAAATTATACATTCAAGATACTGATAACTTAACTAAGCATTTTAGAACCATGGGTATAAAATGAAATGTAGTCGACATGGTTCCCAGCAGCTATGTACTGTGTGTAACTAAACAACTTTTGGCACAAGCTTTCTTGTTTGGTTGGCGAAGAGTTTTGTGGAATTCTGTGGTTGGGTTATTTTTAGATGGGCTTATTAGACGCAGCTTAGAGGAGTTAGGGATGAAAGAAATTGGAAAGTAAAGAAAATGGGAGTTGGTAGTAGGGAAGAGAGAAAACGACAAAATCATGTCTCACATAAAAATTTACATAAGTAAAAACAAGTTAAAAATAGATTTATTGACATTCCATCTACGCATCTAAAATATTAGACGACTCAGATGTATTTCATTGTGATAAACGTAAGGACATAATATCACCTATAAAGTAAAGAACAAGTGGCTTACACACACACACACACACACACACACATACACACACACATATATATATATATATATATACATATATATATATATATATATATATTATACGCTCAAAGGATAGGGAATAGTTATACCCGGTGAGAGAGGGATACCCCGAGAGGCAGACTAAGAAACCACACTCCCACAAATTGCCTAACCAGCGGGGTTTTATTTATATTAGGCAAGAGGGAGAAGATGGGAATTGTGGAATCTGCGTGTGCGGGCATATTAATCGAAATATTTAGACGTCACTCTTGACGGCACGGCTACACTAGAGTTAATATAAATTTATTCACTTTACGACATGATAAATTTTGTAACGAAGCACACTAAATGAGACCACTAAGACATATTATTTTATTATTATTATTATTATTATTATTATTATTATTATTATTATTATTATTATTATTAAAGAATGAACGTAGAAATAATTCATAGTTTCAATACATTGTAGAAATATATAACAACGATGACGTGGCTGATAATTATTCAGTCTTATCAAAACAATAGTTCCTCAACTTGCCACTCAGCCATTAGCTATTTAGCTTGCACAGCTGTCTCGGATTACTTAAACATCTTGATATCGCGTGGACGAAGGCGTGTCCTCTCGATTCTTTATAACTTAAGGAAAAAAAGTACAAATCACGTTGGGTAGAACATGAGAATTAAACCGCTTTCTTGCCAGAAAAGAAGGAGGGAAATGTCACGTATCTAACTATCTTCGGGTTTAGTGTTGGTAGCCTACAAGAAATTCATTACAACGAGGTAAATAGTTTATGTTAGGGCAGTTAGGCTAGCTATCTATCGATTTATCTATCTATCTATCTATCTATCTATCTAATAGGATTGGTTCTACAAGTCATTTGTCTATGTAACTTTTAGCTAAATCCTTATAACTGATTAACTCACTGCAGATTATATATATATATATATATATATATATACCCTTTTTGAATGGTTATACCTTAACGTGGAGATGTGGGTTGCTTATCAATATGATTAACAAAGCTGTACTAGTTAGGGCCACCAATAGTAAGTCGGTTTGCTGAAAGCGGTCAGATGAAAATCTCCCACCATCACCAATACACACTGGCCAGCGGGGGTGATAGAAACTGACAAAACCCCAGACATGAATTGACAGTTACAGCTGCATATGTCATTGTTATTGTTGTTGTTATGTGTGTGTGTGTATATATATATATATATATATACTGTGTGTGTATATATACATATATATATATATGAATATATATATATATATATACAGTATATATATATGTATATATATATATATATATATATGAACCATAAATACCACACATGTAAATAGGTCTGGATACGGCACAATCAACGTCCTCTGCTAGGGCAATCTTCTAGTCAGTGGATTAGAACAGCCTTGACCTTAACATTAAGAGGAAGGGTGGCCGCCACTGAAACCTAAACAACACTGTAATATGAAAATCTTTATAATTGTGTCGAATTGACCAAATAGGTTAAAAACCTCTTTTCTTATATTCTTCGAAGGTCGCTCGCCAATCTCTCGAACCTTGATACTTTGCTTTCATCCGTGAATGAATTTCAATTATTAAGAGAATTAAACTGAATTATAATTATGCATACTATTGGTAAAAGAAATTGTCGTTACGGTTGATACGAAAATGAAAAACACAGGGTTTCATAGAGGTTTTGTTTCAGTGTCCCTTATATAATAATTATTACTAGCTACGTTACAACCCTAGTTAGAAAAGTATGATGCTATAAGCCCAAGGGCTCCAACAGGGAAAAATAGCCCAGCGAAGAAAGGATATAAGGAAATAAATAAACTATATGAAAAGTAATGAACAATTAACATAAATTATTTTTTGTCTTATTGATGGAAGTATAAATGCCGATAATTACGGCAGTTTGTGTCATCTTTGGCACCACATTCAGACATGTGCCTTACTCGTGCCGCTGGCCATACAACCGATACTCCCAAATGTTTGGACCGTGATGTAGCCATTTTACGCACCCTAGCAACTATCCTTTTCATTTCTACTTTCACAAATGGACTATCTATTCAAAGTACGGTTGTTAGGAAATAGCACGGTCTGTTGTTGCGTCTTATTGGAATGTATGTACATCACAAATCATAAAAAGAAGTAAGTGACAGATAAGATTACGAACTCCCTCTCCACCCCCCCCCCCCCCTCCACCACCACCACCACCACCACCACCACCACCACCCTTCCCAATACGGAAGAACGGCAGGCTGCCATCACCACAAATCAGGTAGTGACAGTGGCCTGCCAGCCTGCCATCGTGTTGTGAATTATCAAGATGGAAATGGGGTTTGCAAGGGAATATGACCTGAAATGCTTATTTGGTTTTTAGCGGACAGGTTCCTATCGCGTAGTGAATTGCTGATGTGAAACAATTGTCGTTGGTGATTAAATTGTTTTTCTGTCTAATAGAGCTTTAGCTCTGTTATTTAGTGGCATTCTTTAAGTTTTCACACTTCTTTCTTTATATTTGATGAAAAATATTCATCTCTAATTTACTCTGATTGTATTTATGTACTGTTCAGAAAACTTTTTTTTTTTTTTTTTTTTTTTTTTTTTAAGAATGAACCAATGGATATCTAAATAAATTATCTAACATAATTAGTTTCTTTGGGTTAAAAGTTCCTATCTCTTAGAATTATAAAAACGCTAAAAAAATATATGTGGAAACTACTTCAAAAGATTGCTGACTACACTGTTACAAATAGTATTTAACACTAGTATTCCTTATTAATCCTTTATCAACCTCCATAAAAAAAGAATCAATTAAGTTCGTCAAAAATCTAAAGGTCTTTGTCATCACTTACTGCTCAATGACAAACTCTAAATACACTTCAAATCAAAAGGCATCAGAGATCATTTGTGATTATGAATTGATACAACATACGCCCAAGGGAATTTTTCCTCTTCCCTAACCAAAATAGAATGTTGACGTCACGTGACTGATTAATATTGACGACGGATGTTAATTATAAATGACACTTACATACTTCAAAAGAAATCAGCACGAGTCAAATAAGCAACAACATCGAACAGACAAAAAGATAGAGAAATCAAATATTCATGAGAAGACTCTCTCTCTCTCTCTCTCTCTCTCTCTCTCTCTCTCTCTCTCTCTCTAAGAGGAATGCCATGTGTTGGAGAAGTCATAAAGTTGGCACTTGTCTGATGATATTGCATAAAGCCAAAAACATGATCAGCCGGAGATGCGCTCTATTCTCGGTTCCCAGAAAATCACAGAGATGGCATTTCTGTTACTGCCAACCTTATTCAGTTACAACGGAAAACCAGGCAATATGGAGAAAGAATACAATAATGAATTGATATAATGTTCCTTAAATCAAAGGATGTACATAATTGTATATTGACATTTCCTAAAGAAACCTACACGAAACCAATATCTAATTCTAAAATATGCTTAGGAGCCTTGGCACAAGATAGTTTATTCAAAACAGGTAATATGCATATACTAGAGATTATAAACAAGATTATAACAGTCTTAACAACTATTGTGGTTTTCCCGAATTATAATAAGAGTACTCAAGTTTTGCCAAAAAATAGTTCTTGGTGTTGTTAGTGAGATTTTCGCTTGAACTTTATTCATTGGCCGATCTCGTACGTGTATTTTTATTACGTTTTTGTATAGAATATATACTCTCATTTCAGTGAAAATTTTTAATTTCAAAATTTTAATAAAAGATTTTTAGTTTTTAATGTTATAAGTATATATATATATATATATATACATACATATATATATATATATATATATGTATATATATATATATATATATATAAATATATATATATACATATACATAGATATACATATATATATATATATATATATAAATATATATATATATATATATATACATATATATATATATATATACATATATAAATATATATATATATACATATATATGTATATATATACACATATATATATGAGTGTGTGCATTTATGTGTATACATACACACACACATATATATGTATATATATATATATATATATATATGTGTGTGTGTGTGTGTGTGTGTGTGTGCTTAAGTCACAAATGTGTTGCTTCTACTAAACACGTTGAATATTTAATATCAAATTAGAAATCATCATTGTTGGCCCTATTAGTTCATTCTTCTTTAACCTCCATAGTCTATCATCCTGCTTACCTATCTGTTATCAGAATTGACGTTACCTATTCTCCGTAATCTCCATCTGTCAAAATGTCAGAGACAGAGAGAGAGAGGAGAGAGAGAGAATAACAGCTCCTTAATAAAAATGACAACCACACAGCCATCAACATACTTAGAGGCGTCTGACCGTGTCCCGTTGTGCATTTTCATAAGCCAGGTAACCCTGAACCTCTAAGTGTTACGTAAGCCTCTCGATCTACCTGGCGTCTCATGTCTTTCCATTGTCGACAAGGAGTCAACGACTCTCGGGCGTTTTATCATTCTTCTAACGTTTCCCTCCATTAGGTATCTGGTGCTATCTCGCTCATGTTACTCCTACCCAAAGCCTGTTGCACTTCCTGGACAGTCGCCAAAATGGATGGGAATGATGTCAGTAATTTCTAGCCAATTACGGAGCTGGGAGGCAATGTCGTCAGAGGAAGAGAGTTTTGCCATTGGTCGGCGAGATGGGCGAGGCAGTTTACGTCATCAGAGTACCAAACAACAAAATGTGAATAGCCTGTTTTATATTCCACTGAAATGTTGGGTTATAACGACATTTAATAGAATTCATTTCTGTTGCTGGCCATCCATATTGATGAGCCGTACCCTCTTTTAAGGGTAGAGATAGATCATAAGTTATAATCATTGAGATTCATCCTGCCTAGTTAATACAGAATAGAAGATAACTCACTCTTACAGATTGCTATAACAGAGTAGCACGTTATCAATAATTAATTTATTTTCAACAACAAGGGACGTGGCAACTGAATAGCAATCTCGGAGAATGCCATTTGACCTACTGGGGGTCAAGGAATTCTCTATTGTGGCATGCATAGCTAATGAGGAAGTGGATTAGACAAGGCTGTGGATTCAGGATACGTTTGCGGAGGTCGGGGGATGTAGCAAGTACTACTAAGAAGGACAAAATGCATGGGAGCCATTCATACAAGACAAATAATGCCTCATTAATATCTTAGACTTGATGAACATCTTTATTTAATCTTTATATACCACGTCCCCTCCCCCACCAAGAAAGTTATCTGTATCGATTTCCGGTAGCCAAAAATAAAGAAGAGAAAGGTAAATCTTAAACAATTTAATTGTAGTGTCACATCCGTTGACAGTAGGCACTTTCTCTAATAATTGGAATATTTTAAGGTTCTCTAAATTACTGAAACATAAAAATATCTTAAATCTAGCTCGAGTGAAGCAAGAATAAAGGGTTTACTACCAATCTCCAACCACGGTAATAAAGCGAATTCACGAATTTAGTTCACAGGATACAAGATACTTGAAACTCGGCCAAAAATTCATTCACTAGGCCTACAAGAGAACGATGCTCTGGGAAAGACTAGTGATTTTAAACTGCAATTAAATTCAAAGGTTTAAACGTTAACCAACAATTACAGTAAACCCTTGAACGCCAAATGGCCCACTGCCCTCACTGGCACGCTTTCTTTTACCTCTTTGTTTCTTTCACTACTTTTATTGTTCTATTGAAAAATAGATAATTTCTGTTTCGTTTTTTCTTCTTTTAAAAAAGTGCATTGTCAAGTACTTTTTTTTTCTTTAAATTGAAATGAAAAATAATCAATAATAATTCAAAAAGCTTCCGGATATCAAGACTATCTGCTGTTTGAACCAGACCTCAAAGATCTGTTGCAGGTTTCAGAAAAAAATTAAAAATTCAGTAATATCACACTTATTAACCTTTTTTTATCGTCCTGATTTAAGAACCCGCTTGAGTGAATAACCTCTCACACCAAACGTCATTTAGTTCCTTTTGCAAGCTGCTATGCAATGAGACTCATTCCCTTGTTCGTACCCAAGCCTCAGAAAGTAATCTGCAGCAAGGGTCATTTGCATAAAATATGCTGAGAGCGTCCAGCGATTAATCATCATGCTTTCGGATGATACTTTGCTGTTGCTGTTGTTGTTTTTACTAATTTGGTTGATATTGTTTCTTTGTTTTTTTCTTTCTCTATTAATTCTCTTTTATCTCAATGATACATTCCGTGTTCTTTTCCTTATTCTCAATCTGTTTTTATCTTATTCTCATCGTTACAATTCTTCTTTCATTTTCTATCAATCTTTTTTCTTTACGTTTGCTTCACCTATCTGAGCATTACGGGAATCTGATCCCATTTCAAATAAGCACTCTACAATGACGAAACGACAAACTCTAACATAATGAACCAAACAATAAAAGTTGAAATAAACCAAATCCATTGTTTCTTCAAAAAAGCTAAAGTAATATCAACAAGATGGCGTATTGATCTTACGAGATTAACCCATGTATATTCAGTTTCCAAGGGGGCACTGACTGTGCTACGTTTTAAGAATTAGACATTTTACGCGAGTGCAGAGTTTTTTTTTTTTTTTTTTTAAACGCAGAGATTTATACTTTGATCTGAACACGATGACTGACCTGTTGAATTTTTCAAGTTTCCCATTTTTTTAATATTTTAACGTTCTTAAGGAATAAAGGTTTAGTATTAAAGATTTTTATTTTCATAGTAGCTTTATTTTTCAAATTTACTTTTATCATTTATGTAGATTTTTTTTTCTATTTTAATATATCAAACCTTGTGCCAATCAAGTTTTACCTCGTTGGAAGGGTCCAATTTCTTCTTCCTTTACATCATCATTTTCGATATTTTTTTTTCTACCATTTTATTTTACTCCTAACATCTATTTATCTCTTTCTTCTTCCCCTCCTCTAGTTAGTCTCTTGTCCAGATTGCATGTTTTTCACAATTAAAAAAAAAAAAACTAAAATTCATCCAACCTCTTTTCGGAAATCCTGGATGTTCCTCAAAATTAGTTTAAATCCGTTGTCTTCTCTGTTTTAACGAATAAGCAATATATGTAGGCTAGATTTACATGAAGAATGTTTTGATACGAATGTTAATATACATACATATATATTACACCCAGCTAAGCCATTTTGGCAACATATCTCTTTCTGCCTCTTTTTTTTCAATTTCCCTCCAATATATATATATATATATATATATATATTACATATGCGTACGTATGTATATATCACCGAAACCACGCAGACGAGGCAAGGAATAAGAGACGCTTCTCTCTCTCTCTCTCTCTCTCTCTCTCTCTCCAACTTAGATAAAAATGCAGTTGGCAGAAATTAAGTAGTGTAAAAATAGCGTAAACAAAACTAGAATTGTTTATGCAGGATATCAGTTTGAGCGCCAACATGAAAAAATAAGTAAAACATTGAAAAGGACATAATGAGAGAAAAGGATTTATTGGCACATAATACTGTCGCCAAAGCATCAGAGGCCACATCTGCCAAGAGAGAGAGAGAGAGAGAGAGAGAGAGAGAGAGAGAGAGAGTATTTCTGTAAAACAAACAAATGGAAGAGTTGGGGAGAAACGTGAAACAACTATAAAGTCTCTCTCTCTCTCTCTCTCTCTCTCTCTCTCTCTCTCTCTCTCTCCAAAGAGCCAGAGCCGACGTCTTAAACTTTTTGAAGGACTTCGCTGGCAAAGTATTTCACTTTTTCTTTTTTTGCCAAAAACTGAGTACAATTATACAAAATCGTTTTCTTGGGTTCTTGGGTCAAAACATTTTTAACGTTGACGAATGAGCCCTATCTGAGAGAGAGAGAGAGAGAGAGAGAGAGAGAGAGAGAGAGAGATCAGGAATTAAATTCATAAAGCAAAGCAAGGAGATAAACAGTCACTCACATTTCATACTTCGGTCTGTATATTTTTCTGTCGTAATATCTTAAACCCCTTTTCTCCCTCGTACAATTTACTTGAAGATTTTCCTCAATTCTATTCTATTGATGCATGAATATATTCATTTGTTTATTTGTTCATCTAATTTATTTGATGTGTTTTTATCAATGTACTCCCTTAGCATCTTCTATTTTTATACGTGAAGATTTTAGACATGGTCAAAAGGGCCAAATGATAGTTTATAAAATAATAATAAAAATAATAATAATAATAATAATAATAATAATAATAATAATAATAATATTAATAATAATAATAATAATAATAATAATAATAATAATAATAATAATAATAAAGAATTAACAACAATGACAATAAAAACAGCAATAATAATAGTAAGTTGTTATATCACCAATAACTCGCAGTTTGGAATAAATTCCTTGAGAAAGAATCACTGTCTGCACGCCTTAATCCTCCAACAGCCAAGGATTTTCGAGCCTACTAGAGTTACAACAATTATCTTCGAGAATTGTCTATGAATAACAAACTCCTCGAAGGTCGGATGCTTCACATGCTACTATGCTCGCGCGCAAGCAAGCGCGATCTTTCTGGCCTTGAATTGGAAACTGGCTGAGACAGGTAAAGGTGGGTTTACACGGTTATTATTATTATTATTATTATTATTATTATTATTATTACTTGCTAAGCTACAACCCTAGTTGGAAAAACAGGATGTTATAAGCCCAGGGGCTCCAACAGGGAAAATAGCTCAGTGAGGAAAGGAAGCAAAGAAAAATTAGATATTTTAAGAAGAGCAACAATATTGAAATATATATCACTTTATAAACTATAAAAACCTTAACAAATCAAGAGGAAGAGAAATGAGATATAAGATAGATCAGTGTGCCCGAGTGTACCCTCAAGCAAGAGAACTCTAACCCCAAGACAGTGGAAAACCAAGGTACAGAGGGTATGGCACTACCAGAGATTTGAGAACGATGGTTCGATTTTGGAGTGTCCTTCTCATAGAAGAGCTTCTTACCATAGCTAAAGGGTCTCTTTTACCCTTACAAAGAAGAAAGTGGCCATTAAACAATTTCAGTGCAGTAAGAAGAATTGTTTGGTAATCTCAATGTTGTCAAGTGTATGAGGACAGAGGAGAATATGTAAAGAATAGGCCAGACTATTCGGTGTGAGAGTGTGTAAGCAAAGGGAAAATGAACAGTAACCAGAGAGAAGGATCCAATGTAGTGCTATATGGTCAGTCAAAAGACCCCATAACTCTCTAGCGGTAGTGTCTCAACGGGTTCGACAGACAAGTATTTGAAGTAATGTTCGAACGTCAAACACGCTCGTCGAACGGTTTGAAGAAAGTCTGTTCTCACCGAACTTTTGTGGGCGGGGCTTCATTGTCCACAAACCTTGTGCATTTGTGGCTGACTCCACCTTTTCGAACCGATTGATAAGCAGCCGGGTTCGACGAACCGTTTGATCGTGTAAACCCAGCTTGATAAGATTAGAGTTTTCGCTTTCTAGTATTTGCTTGATTGTCTATATTTCATATCAAGAAAGAAAACAAGATAAAGGTGTGAGAAAAAATCTGTTAAAAGTGTTCTAGATGCGATTAGATTTTGTAAAAAGAGAATCAAATAAAGCAACAACTATGAGTGTGTGAAAATATTGTCATTATGCGTGAGAACATAGTCATTAACCATCCCAATGAGTCAAGCTCTACTCTTAAAGAGCTGGCCCGAGTAAACCCAGGAAGTAAAATATAAAGCAAACTTATAAAAATATTGAAAAAATAAATTTTTATATCGAAAATCATATTCAATTCTTTACTTTTTCTAAAAAATTTTATTTTGATTGTTTATTACTTCTCTTGTAGTTTCTTTATTTCCTTGTTTCTTTGCCTCGCTCGGATATTTTCCCACTTGGAGCCCTTGGGCTTAAAGCATCTTGCTCTTCCAACCAGGGTTATAGCTAAGCTTGAAATAATAATAATAATAATAATAATAATAATAATAATAATAATAATAATAATAATAATAATAATAATAATAATAATAATAATAAAAGAAAAAAAAAACAAATTACAGTAGAGTGAACGCCCTAATAATATGATTAAACGAACACTAAATCTTATTAAACACCACTGGCGAACAAGATTGCGACAGCGAACCCTGGCTATGAGGCAACGTCTCCCAGAAGGAATTTCCCTTATGAGATAACCCCTCTACATACTGTACAGTCGAGACACCCTCGGGTTCTTTCAAAACCATGAGTTTGGTTCTTAATTTAGGTGGCCACGTCGCTTCCCCTTTTCTGCTATGTAAACTTTTTCCTCCCGCATTCCTCTTGCCTGTCCTTTTATCTTTCCTTTTTCATCTTCCTGTTTTTACTATTTTTTTTTCTTGCGTCTAGATTCTCGTTAGTGAAACCTTGTTGTTCTTTTCTTCGGAAAATTGTTTTGCAGATCTTTATCATTATATAAAAATCATTGAGAAATTAATAATAATAATAATAATAATAATAATAATAATAATAATAATAATAATAATAATAATAATCGCCATTAATAATAATAATAATAATAATAATAATAATAATAATAATAATAATAATAATAATAATAATAATAATAATAATAATAATAACCATTAACTCGCAGTTCGCAACAAATTCCTCGAGACAGAATCACCGTCTGCAAGGTCTTAATCCTCCGTCCGACTTCCCAGGATTATCCGGCCTACTACAGTAGATTGGCGAACGACTGTTTCTTCTAGAATCGCCTATTTATAACCAGTCCTCCGAAGGTCAGATTCTTTTCGCAAGCAAACAAGCGCTGGTCGTTTTTTCGGGCCTTGAATTGGAAACTAGTTGAAACAGGTATTTCGGTTTGAGTTTTCTATTAGTTTTCAGCTCCGTTTTCTGAGAAGCTAGATTTTACCTCTTTGCTTTCTACCTTTTGATTGATTATCTAAACTTGATATTTCGAAAGACAATAAAAGGATGGGTAGAAAATTATTTCTTTTTTTTTTAATTCTTTTAAATGTGTTCTAGATACGTTTAGCATTTATCAAAAGAATTTTCAATACTAGAAGGATACTCAGTAGAAAGCATGACTCTTAACTACACTGCGTACTTTTACGTTAATATATTTTTTTCAAAATTTACTGGATTTGTCCTTGGGTCATACCCCACATGCCTACCACATTTCGTTGAATTGGTTCAGTATTTGTTACGTAATGTTGTTCACAAACAGAGAATTAACAATGCGCTTATTTTCATAGTACTGCTGCGTACTTGTACTTTGATGTACTTTATCCAAAATATTACAGATTCATCCTTGGGTCATACCTAACATAACTACCAAGTTTTGTCAAAATCGGTTGCGTAGTTTTTGTGTAGTTTCTCTAAACAAACAAAAAGGGGATGAAGACATACCCTTCGCAAATCTTCTCAAGTTTGGTCGAAATCGATACTGTATGATAATCACGTAGGAACAATTATGATAGAAGTCATATAAGAAGAATTTAAATGAATGAACAATAACTCCTAGATTCCAATGACGATTAAGATGCGGCACAGACGCTCGGCTATGACGCAACAACCCCCAATAGTATTAACCGTATTATGTGAGATTATCTCTCTAAGTATAGTCGAGACGCCCAACCCTTCTTTGAAAGCCTTGACTTTGGTTCTTAATTTAGGGGCCACGTTGCTTCCCCCCCTTTCTTGCAATCAAACTTTTCCCTTACATTCCTCATGCTTGTCCTTTTATCTTTCTTTACCTTCAAATATTTATATTTTTTCTTTTTGTTCCGTTTACGTTCTCTAGTAAAACTGCGTTGTCCTTTTTTATTTAAAATCTTGCTTGCAAACTAATGTTTAGAAATTTGCAAGGTTTAAATAAGAATAATAGTGATGGTAATCATAATGAATTGTTTTCTTTATAATCTTGCTTGCAAACTATTGTTTGAAAATTTGTGAGGCTTAAATAAGAATGATAGTGATGGTGATAATGAAAGCAATATAAGCGAATAGCTCAGTTCTTCGTAGGTACCTAACTAAAACTAGGTCCCCTCTCTCTCTCTCTCTCTCTCTCTCTCTCTCTCTCTCTCTTGAATAGTTAACGAACTGTAGATTAGAGAGGTCACGGCAAAAGTTTTACTGTATAAAAAAACTAACGCAAATAAAACGAAAACGACTTTATATTATGAATATTTCAGGTGATGAAAATAAAATCTATAGCTAAATAACCAGTAAATCATTACAGTGTTTCCTTTAAACAAAATGCTATTATGAACGAGAAGGACACAGAACCTGCTTTCCTATGAGGAATTGAATTAACAGGTACAGTATACTACGGAAGATGGTAAAATAAAAAAAAATAAAAGAGAGAGAGAGAGAGAGAGAGAGAGAGAGAGAGAGAGAGAGAGAGAGATTTCGGGCACATCCAATGAAATAACGTAACTGTTTTAAGAGCACAAGACAATTCAACAGCTTTAGAACAGAGTTGACTTGTTATAAATCATGGAATTTGGCTCGGCATTGGGGTTGAGAACTACATTGAGCGTCGAGTGCAACTCAGAGAGAAAATCCCTCAATTGTGCTACAAAGTAAAAGGCAAAAGATTGAACAAATGAGACGGGAACAGAGCGCACAAAAAATACTACGACTTTTGACATAAATGACTGGCAAAGCACTAGGGTTGTGTTCGCATGGTCCGTGGTTCCATCGTGACCAGAGTCATCAGTCAACCCAGTTATAAATGTGTATCGATATCAGCTGGAAAAAAAAGCTTATAAAATGGCGTGTATATATTGATGAGCCAAGGATTAGGACACTAGCAGGAGGTTCAAAGTTCGAATTTTCATAGAACAGAAATATTCAGATACCAATGTGCCCCTGTTACCTTAGGCATAAAATATGCGCCTGTAATCAGTCGAATGTTGTGGATCGTTCCAAGAATGGAGCTGGGCGTAGGGCTAGCAACTATACCCAAAAAATACTTCATTCCAAAGGCAGCAATGAAACATAATTATCTTAAAGATCATACTAAAAAAAAAGAAAACATTCCTCTTGAAAAATAATAAACAATTGAATTTGAAAGTTGAAAAAAAAAGAAACATTAATCTTAATTTATTGTCACGTCAAACCTACGCCAGAATTTCTATGTGACATGTCGTATTTGGCTCGGAGAACAAGGGACTCTAAAATTGCACCTCACGAGATCTTTTTTAATAGCTGTTGTTGTTGTAGTGAATAATGAAGTTTCAGCTGTTGTTGTTTTCCTAACATGTATTATGAATTTCCTTATTATCCTAATTATTATTATTGTTGTTATACCTTGCTACTATTACTAGTAGTAGTTAATGTTGTTGTTCCAAGGGTAAAATTAAGCATTTACCTTATCTTTAAAAAATCAACAAATCAACAAACCAACATTCAACCCTGTAAACTGACACAAAAATACAAAGAATGAACAGGAAATACAGTAATTAAAGTATGAAAAGTTTTGATAAACATATATAGTTTATCTTTGTTCAATAGAAAACAATGAAAACGAGTCGATCGACAATTTGCGTCAATACAGGTAACGCCAATGAATTCAGTAACTTTCAAATGTCCTGCTTATTGAAATCTCACTGTTAAGGTACAGAATCTGCCACACCACCCCCTAACTCTCCTTCATCATACAAAAGCATATATTATCCTTCTCTCTTTTGCATATTCGATTTTCTTTTACCTAATTGCATTCTCTCTCTCTCTCTCTCTCTCTCTCTCTCTCTCTCTCTCTCTCAAGACATTCCTACCTGATCATTTCTATTCATAAATGAATTGTACCAGAAATAGACAACCTTCGTACGAACCCCAATGACAGTTCAAATGCATATGGAATCTGACAGTAAGACCACAGGAGTCAACCCACATGTTTTTCACAGCAAACAAATGACAAATCAACAACACAATAAGATTGAATTAGACAGGGTGCATTGGAAGATTATGGGACAGCTATAACAACCATTTTAAGAAAAATATGCAATATATATATATATATATATATATAAACGGTGAGTGATGTACGATTTTCCTGCATTATATATAAAGTCTTATATAAAATTTTTATAATATAACGTATAATACTTCCTCTTACATACTAAAAGTGCGTAATTCTTTTTATTGTCTTTGTCGGATTTTCAGTGCTAAATTTATGTACGTTTGCTTTCGATTTCCAACGCATTTTAATTTTCTATTAGTGTTCGTAGTAGCACCCCATTCCCTTATCTCTATTGTTCTGGTTTTATTCCGTCTTGGATTCATTTCTTATCATCAGAAACCTTCCGACGTGGAACATTTTGGCTGACATTATTTCAAGTTTTCAGTCGGGTAGAATATTATGGATTTAGTATTAATAGTAGTTATTGCAGTTGGGATTGTACCTATATTAAAAGATTATCTGGAAATCAAAATGGATGGTGTTAATAGCGAGAAAAATAATTAACTGTAAAGGTTCATCATATACTTTTAATATAAAAATTTTGAATTATGTATATAAAGAGCCAAGGGCAAAAACATAGAAACATAAGAAATTTAAGATTATATTTTTCAAATCAGTGATAACAGGATTAAAGCATTTGTCTGATAAAAAAAAATATTAATAAAACTTGTAACCAGCTTAATAACCGAGTGGAGCTAGAGTGGGTCCCATCGAGGCCCGAATACCAGCAGAGTAACAAGAGTCTTTTGTTCATTTACTACATGAAGTTTACCAGCGGGTGATTGGAAAGACTTGCGCATAATTACATATTGGCTAATTTATCTGTTGTCGTAGTAGATTTATAAACCACTATTTTTCTTGCCGAATAACATACTTAACATGCAAGATACAATCTTGCAAGAAGATAGAATACGTAACAGATTTTATGTGTACATTTTTTTGTAACATTACGTGAGAACTGTATATATATATATATATATACACATGTATACATATATATGTGTGTGTATAATATACATATATATATATATATATACATATATATATATATATATATACATATATATATATATATATATATGTGTGTGTGTGTGTGTGTATATATATTTATATATAAATATATATATATATATATATATATAGTTATATATAAATATATTTATATATTTATACATATATATGTATGTATATATATATATATATATATGTGTGTGTGTGTGTGTGTGTGCGTGTATGTGAATACATACATACGAAGTCAGCTTCAAGATATTTTCCAATAAAAATATGCCGCATTCAAACATAACCAACCTGATAAAAAAATGTGGTCTCCGAACACATAAAAATTTTTTTTCAAATATCATACTTAACCCCGGATAGAAGAAAAAAAATCATGAAAAAAAAAAATTAAGATTGGATAATACTCTCAAATTTCGAAAAACTGAAGACTATAAAAGTTGAAAGCAACCAAATCGGATACAAGTATAGTTACTGAATGCCGAATTTCAATTCCAGTCTCTCTCTCTCTCTCTCTCTCTCTCTCTCTCTCTCTCTCTCTCATGAGGAAAGAATATTTAGAGTTTTTCTAGAACTAAGAGGTTAATCTACTTCTATCTCTCATAAATAGATTTCTCCCATTTTCCATTACTTACTGTATCAACAAATGTAATTATAGAAATACGAATAAAATCAACAATCAAAACAATAAACAAACGGGCAATTAATGATGAAACACAGAAAGTACTTACCGCCATCCAAAATACCAGTCACTGGTATATAATGTGTTCCCTTTTTCTTAGTTTTTCTCTTTTCTTATGAGTCAATGTCTTTCTTTTCGTAGTGGTAAGGAAGTTTACGATATCTTTACGCTCCAAGCTCTACAATTGTAGGATCTGGTAAGTTACGTTTCTATCTGGAATGGTCTAGGTGAAGATTTGAAGAGATTTTTCAAAATATCTATAAATCCGTTACTTTTTTCTGTTTTACCTAGCGTATCTATCTTCAAACGTTTTCAAGAAAGTTATTGATGATTTAAGAGGACTTTTCTCTCCAAATAAACGTAACAAGGATTATCTATCTTCACAAAACAGCGTCAATTATCCAAACCTACTATAGCGGGTTTGATCAACGTATGCAACTTGATTCAACGTTCTTCTTCTTGGCAAAACGGTGAATACTTGAGCCACTCAAACTGAACCGCTTCTTGAAAATGAACCCGGGTACTAAAGACAACTATTTCTCACAATGTCTGTCTACAGCTTGAATAAGAATGTTTCTCAAAGTACAGCGATACACTATCGATGTTGGTATAGAAATACTATAGGAGTGAGACTATCGAATCACACCACATTTGCAGAGGACATTCACCTCTCGTGACTCTTGCTGTGTAACAAACCTTTTCGATTATTCTACCAGGCGAAGAAGACACATCTACATGCCCCTCAACGGTGAGCCGTAGCGCCACGCCTCTCTCTCAGGGGCGTCTCCTGTCATTGGCTGAGGTGGCCCACTCACAGCTCTTATTGGCTGCCGGCCACCGCTTCTGGGGTCTACGCGGGAGAGATCTAAAATTATCTTTGGAATAAATGACAGCGAATTCGCGGAAGATGGAAAGAAAAAAAAAAACAAGGCAGGACGTTATGAATGTTGTTATGCCTTTTTGTACCCTCCTCTGTCATTCCTCTTGATTACAGGTGTTTGTATCGCTACACATGGAAGTAATTCGTGACTCATGAGCTTGAAGCGATATCTTTTTAGCCATGAGACAAGGAGTCACAAGATCATAGCAGGGCTGTAATCAATTTACAAATTGTGAATTATCTAATAATAATAATAATAATAATAAATAATAATAATAATAATAATAATAATAATAATAATAATAATAATAATAATAATAATGAGGATGATGATGATTAAAAGGAATAAAAAGAACGTAATGCCGATTCACTAAAATCAGTAATTAATTAAATAATTGGCATATTAAAGTGGATATAGAGAACTAACACAACATATCGAGTGGCAAAAGGAACCGATGCCAACCTGTCAGGTTTGGCAATGTCTATCGTATACTTTATGTTAAGAACATGGAAATCTACTCTTGCATATTTTTTTTTTTATTTTTTTTATTTTTTTTTTTTTTTGTCTGTTGATTATCTCATGCGATTAATTAAGACGACACAGGCATAGATAGTTTCACAGAATTTAAGAATGTCCTGGTGTTATAGATACAAACACATATATAAGAAAAATTTTGAATAAAAAAAAATCATAAAAAAAAAACGAAAATGAAACGTAAGTAAATTTATATACACATTTCGCTGAATGGCCTTGCGTCTCTGGCGCTTGGCTTCGGGCCCAAAATTTCAATAATTAATCAATTACATAACCATAAAAATTCTTCCATTATACTGTATAAGACGCCTTGAATTATTACCACATCGTAACATGAGTCAAGAAATTATCCATCTGCCGAAATATTTTGGCTTACGTTGCTTATCACAAGAAAATACAGACCGGAATGAATTATTCCCAACTCGACTCACGAAAAGACCAATAAGACGCCACAAGAAGCGCTTGTTTCCTTTTCCTACGGAACCTTATGTGTACCAAGCGGACTCGATTTTTTCCCACGTTTGTACTCTACGTTGCCCAAATCATTTTCTCGTTGGGAATGATGTAACTATTGCGGTACTATGTGGTATTCTTAAGAGTCAAGCTCTTATACGTTTGTGTACATGCACTGGATTCTCTATACGCAAGATGGGCCGTATATCTAATGCAGGTTTTATGCTACTACTGTACTATGTTGGGGATATATATATATATATATATATATCTATATATATATATATACATATATATATATACATATATATATACATATATATATATATACATTATACATATATACAGTATATATACATAATCTATATTATATATAAATACACAGTATATGTAAATATTATATATGTATATATACCTAATTATATGCTGCATATAAGTAAGTATATATATATATATATATATATACATATATATATATATATATATATATAGGATGGAGAAAAGCCAGCGTAGCATCATACATTTATTTTCCAAATTTTCGAGACTTTGGGTCTCATCATCAGGGCTGTAAAATATACAAAATATACAAATAGAAAAAGATTCAGTATTAATATTAATATAAGTAGAACAACGTAAAAGTTAAATATAATCATTTAAAAAATGAACTGAAATATATATATATATATATATATATATATATACAGTATATAAAATTAAAAAGTGAAGAATGGTCAAAGTACCTATGTTTATGGAGCTAAAAAACTGAGTGACGTTGTCCGGTTTGGAAAGGAGGACGTCAACTATGCTATATATAGAATTGTGGAAGAATGGTCAGACTTCTTCCACAATTCTATATATAGCATAGTTGACGTCCTCCTTTCCAAACCGGACAACGTCACTCAGTTTTTTAACTCCATAAACATAGGTACTTTGACCATTCTTCACTTTTTAATTTTATATACTGTATATATATATTTTTTTCAGTTAATTTTTTAAATGATTATATTTAACTTTTACGTTGTTCTACTTATATTAATATTAATAATGAGTCTTTTTTAATTTGTATATTTTGTATATTCTACAGCCCTGATGATGAGACCCAAAATCTCGAAAATTTGGAAAATGAATGTATGATGCTACGCTGACTTTTCTCCATCCTATTTATACTAAATCTACGGCGTTCCAGATGTCCCAACCTTCCTCTATATATATATATATATATATACATATATATATATATATATATATGTATAATATATATATATATATGTATATATATATACGTATGCATATATATAAACACACACACACATATATATATATACATATGTACATATATATATATATATATATATACGTATGCATATATATACATATATATGTGTGTGTGTTCTTTGTATTTATATGACAGAATCCCCTTTAGAAGGGGTGACTCCAGACGGGTGCATCCATCAAAATTCTGATGTATCCATCAAAATTCTGAGGAAGTACAGAGGCGACATTTTTACCCATTCGTTCTCTTCCTTGACCCAAGTAGATTTCATTTAAAATAATATAAGACAACATATCTTAAAACCATTCATAAGTCATATTACATTTCATTATATAATACAATATAACAAGTCTATATATTCATGTGTGGGTACACATATAAGGTACTAAATAATTCAATAATTTGTTCAAATGCCTTGTATTCATATTAGATTTCAATTATTCCAGCTTGACTCATCTGCCACTGTTAGCCCAAAAATAAAGCATTCCTGATTACGTCAAATGGAAAGGACAAGCCGCCCCCCCCCCCCCGCCCCCACCCCCATTACGTTTCTCTGGCGTTACAATAATTCTAATCAGGGTGACGTAACATTCCTTAACGGGAAGATGTCCTTGTGTGTACACCATTCAATGGTAAATTGTCTGTGACACTTTGCGCTATAGTGAGTGGAATATTAAACGTTATCATGATCTATGTCAACATAAATAGCATTTGACATTTATTTATGATGTCCTGTATTTTCATCACTGTATTTTCATCACTGATAGAAATATCAATATTTATAGCTATAGTAGGATTCTTAAATAAATCTCACTCTTAAACTTTTAAATTTATAAACTCATTGTTGATATTATATACGAGTCAAACTAGAATATGATAATAGTAGCATTGGTATCATTGATAGAAATATCAGTATTTATAGCTATAGTATGATTGTTTAATAAAACCTCTCTAAATTTTGAAGTTTGTTAAACTCATTGTTGATATTCTAAATGAATCAAAATAGAATCTAATAATAGAAATATTGGTAATTGCTTTAACGGCAATAATAATCCCAATTGAATTGAAATTCATATCGGTTTAGTTTTATATTTTAAAATCAGAACGATAGAGAGACTCGACTCTGATCGAGTCTTAGAATTCTTTAAAGAAATCTAAATTATTTTAAGGCACTAAAAATGCATTAGATTATGTATAAATATGCGAAAACTAAAGGTATTTAGATCACTTTTTGTAAACTTGTGGCGGATTCTAAAACATTTAAAGAGCTATATTCTTGAGAAGAGGAGATAAAGGAGGTATCATAGAGAGAGAGAGAGAGAGAGAGAGAGAGAGAGAGAGAGAGGAAATGAGGGGGAAGTAACACTTCACTGGTATCGCCCCCACCAGTTGGCTCAAGAAGTAGACCAAACTCTTAAATTCACAGAAAACCAAAAGCTTATTATATCAAAATGTATTCATCCATAGATAAAATAAAAAGATATTTATTTTAATTTATCACATTAATCAATCAACCTTGTCACTTGCATTCTATTTTTAAATTTCGAATAATAATAACTATGATAATAATCATCATATAACTACTAATAATGGGGAGATGAATTTTTTTTTATTGTTCTTATATTGCATCACATTATTGTATCGTGAATTTTATTTTTCATTGAAAATTCACGTTATTCTGAACAGAAAGGATTAATATATCTATACAACTGCTAATACTCCTACAAATAATAATAATAATAATAATAATAATAATAATAATAATAATAATAATAATAATAATAATAGTGATGAAAATAAAAATAAAAATTAAAATAAAATAAAAAATAACAACAAGAACAAGAACAACAACAACAACAACAACAACAACAACAATAATAATAATAATAATAATAATAATAATAATAATAATAATAATAATAATAATAATAATAATAATAAAATAAGAATACAAATAAAAAATAAAATAAATTATAATAAAGATAATAATAATAATAATGATAATAATAATAATAATAATAATAATAATAATAATAATAATAATAATAATAATAATAATTATTATTATTATTATTATTACTATCTTTATTGTTATCATCATTATATTAAAAACATTTGATTCACTATTTCCTTATCAAGGAAAATATGAAATATTTGAAGTACATCTGAAATTAGCATCGCTTTGGTAACGGAAACTAACACTGGTGCGTTTATTTCTTGTTTTGCAGATCGTGTAAATTCTTAATAAATTGTATACTTTTTATTAGAGTAACACACCTTACAAATCTGGTACATGCCAAACTTACGCCCGAAAACTGACAAAATCGGTAATATAAGAGAGTCAGATATCATATATGATGATGAATTACCAGCAATGGTGAGCAAAGACGATATGATAAACAAAATAAAATTGATAGTCTCTCTCTCTCTCTCTCTCTCTCTCTCTCTCTCTCTCTCTCTCTCGGATTATCTGCCTCAGAAGCTGGCAGTATTAAGCAACCATTCTCCTTAGTGGCCTTTGTGAATCAACTCAGAAAAACTACAAGTGCATCATCCTCCTTCACAAGTTCACAATGACACTCAAATTTTCATTTCCCTTCTATTAGAACAGTCAACAAAATTTTTTACCGTTTATGTTTACTATATACTTCGAAGAAATATACTTTTATCCATTGAACTGTATATTTTAGTATATTGAGTCATGGACTGTATCAGAATGGGATTAGCCGTTCCCTATTTCAAATGGATGATGTCTTATAGGTAACGTTGTCATAAAACACTGAACCTTACACATACACCCACACAATATATATATATATATATATATATACATACACACACACATATATAGATATATATATATATATATACACACACACACACACATATATATATATATATATACTACTCCTCCTAATATCTGTATTCTCTCTATTCCGCCATCAGAGACCTAAGGGAGAATCAACTCAAGGAGTATAGCTTCTGTTGGGCAAGGGAATCGAACCCGGGACAACGAAACTGAGTTCCATTGACTTAGCAGCTCAGCCACAAAGGCAGAATGTGGCTGAGTTGCTGAGTCAATGGAGCCTCAGTTTCTTGGGCAAGGGTTCGAATCCCT
>NC_090739.1:62024188-62049188 GCF_036898095.1 Palaemon carinicauda
GTTTTAGTTTAGGGTACTGTAGTACAAGCATTAAGTGTTCTGTACATTAAAGGGTAATTTGTTAACAGTACTACGTACAAGGGAAGGTTTTAAAAGTCTGAATATACATGTTAAATAAATAGGTAAATATGGTGTCGCTACTTCGCGGATTTTCACCTATCGCGGTCGGGTCTGGAACCTATCTACTGCGATAAACGAGGGTTCACTGTAAAGGGTCTTGAGAAGATCTCCTAAGGGACTAAAAAACGGATTTTGAGCGAAGTGAAAAATCTATTTTTGGGTGAGATGGCCATGTCGTCCTGATGGAAGTTCCTATAGGGTAGCTTCCTAGGGTATATTACAACTACGGCGATATTCCCAGAGAATTTACCTTAAGGTACCCAGAATTCTAACTCCTGGAGCGAATATCCCTAATGAAAGTACCAGGGATATCGCGAAATATCAGAGGACGTATTCTTGACACGCCACATGGCAATCTGCACCCCGAACAGAGATAACACTTCGAAGGGGTCAATTGGCAAGAAAACGAAAACGAGAAAGAAAAAGGAGAGCCGTTCGCAAGGCTCTCTCTTCTCCCATTTCGTAAGCGTGCATTGCGCCAATCCTGGCGCCATCTGTATTCCTTGTAGCGATACACGAGGTGCTACAGATACTGTATGTAGGGAGGGGTCCTACAGCCCTTTCATAGAAAGGGAAGGGCGGGTCCATCAGGACAACATGGCCATCTCACCCAAAAATAGATTTTTCGCTTCGCTCAAAATCCGTTTTTTGGGCTCAAGCCATGTCGTCCTGATGGAAGTATACCAGAGCATTACTGTATCTGTGGATTCTCAGAACGTGCCATACTCCCCGGAGGTATTTCCCCGGTCGACTAGACCTAGAGACCTAAGATGTTACCGTTATACATCTTTTCAACTAACCATAAACCATGTTAGAGCTTCCTGCCCCCTACAGGGAAGAGTCCTACTAGACTCTGGAAAAGTCTCGAAGAGTACATATACAGTACCTATGTATGAATACCAGGCAAGCCAATATAGTGGTCTCACCCTATATTAAGTAAAGCATAGTTTGTAAAGAACCACTGCGTCAATATGAAATATCGACCAGTTCTCCGCTCAATACTTGTATTGGACAAAGGCTTATATCCGTGTAGGAGGAAACTTGTAAATCCGCCACCGTCCCCTTATGGGATGGAGTCCTCCCGCTAAGGGAAAGCATAAACCAATGCAACATTAGCTTGCATAAAGGAACAATCAATTAGAATTATCCCAGATAAATATACATAGAATGAATGCTCAATTATACCAATAAATTGACACAGGTGAAGGAGACGCAAGGTTCTCAAGAACAAGTTTATTGACAGACAATAAATAGACAGGTTAACAACAATTATATATATATATATATATATATAAGAGGAGGATAATCAAAACTTTAAGCATAAGTATGATAGTAAACAGAAACTTGTTTATCTGAAAGAAAAACAGTGCCACTTTTAACATACCGAGGTATCAAAGTCATAAAAGTCTATATTACTAATCAGTCACATTAGCGTTAGAAACGCTCGGCACACATGTCTGCACTTATGCTAGGTTCACCTTTGGAAGTGGAACAGTCAACGTGGGCAACTCGGTGCCCTCACACATAGTTTGTAGCACAGTATGTAACTACACACTCACCCTGGAATTAATCGTCCCAATTAAAACCACTGTTCCTCGCAGAGTTAAACAGCAGGGTTAACGACGCAACCCACTGCTACCACAGATCTCTTTAGTTGCTCCACTTGCTTCGCATAGTGA
Organism: Palaemon carinicauda; assembly: GCF_036898095.1. Lineage (NCBI taxonomy): Eukaryota > Metazoa > Arthropoda > Malacostraca > Decapoda > Palaemonidae > Palaemon > Palaemon carinicauda. The sequence goes on from NC_090739.1 coordinate 62,025,988, forward strand.
CGAAAGAACACTCTGGAAGACTTCCAGCCAGTGTATGAACGAAGATGTTCAAAATCCATACAATTAAAGAAATTTAATGATGAGGCAACTTTCCTCGGATCGTGACCTGCGGGTGTACTGTCAGGATCCGCTCTGCGAATAAAATATGTGATTTTCGCCCTGAGTTGTTTCAGTGATAAATTTGAGCCTGATGTTTCTCCCCTGAATAGTTGACCACCCTTGAAGTCTGAAGGTCTACGAAGATAGACCTTTAGGCATTCTACTGGACATAGATATGCATCTTCTTTCAGAGGGCAGATTCTCCAGGGACCCCACCTGTTGGTGGGCAACTCGTTCTTGGCGAGAAACGTAGGATCCGGAAACAGGTTCAGTTCTCCCCCATCCAGGAACTGAACACGACCTTCCTCTCTCGAGAGGGCTACAATTTCACTAACCCTGGCCCCGGACGCGAGTGCAAATAGGAAAATAACTTTTGGGGTCAAATCCTTTAACGCACACTCCTCATTGTTCAACAGTGAAGCGAAATGAAGAACTTTATCTAAAGACCATGAAATGGGCTTTGGAGGTGCTGAAGGTCTGAGCCTAGCGCAGGCTTTCGGAACTTTATTAAAGATCTCGTTAGCGAGGTCGACCTGGAAGGCATATAGAATGGGTCTTGCCAAAGCAGACTTACACGTTGAAATCGTGTTAGCTGCCAACCCTTGACCATGGAGGTGGATGAAGAAAGATAAGCAGAAGTCCGTCGAGATCTCCTGCGGATTCTTCGCCTTGACAAAGGCCACCCATTTTCTCCAAGATGACTCATATTGCCTTCTAGTAGATTTGCACTTATATTCCTCTAGGAAGTCTATGCTGGCTTTCGAAATCCCGAAACGCTTTCTCACCGCTAGGGAGAGAAAATCATGAGCTGCAGGGTCCGGGTTTTCTGTAATGAAGCGCAGACAGTCAACTTCTGGACTCGCTGGGTCAGAACTGGATCTGGTAGCGGTAGAAACTTCAACCGTAGTTCCAATGCCAGGGGGAACCACACGCTGTTCGGCCACTTGTGGGCCACTATTGCCGCTACTCCCTTGAAGGATCTCAGTTTGTTGAGGACCCTCAACAGAAGGTTGTGAGGAGGGAACAGATAAATCCTGGACCATCTGTTCCAGTCGAGGGACATCGCGTCCACTGCTTCCGCCAAGGGGTCCTCGTACGGGGACACGTACAGGGGCAACTTCTTGTTGTCTTTCGTCGCAAAGAGGTCTATCTGCAGTTCTGGGACTTGACTCAAGATGAAGGAGAATGATCCTGCGTCTAGGGACCATTCCGACTCTATCGGTGTGAACCTGGATAGAGCGTCTGCTGTCACATTGCGGACTCCTTGAAGGTGAACTGCCGACAGGTACCACTTCTTCTTTCCCGCCAATCGGAAGATGGCCAACATCACCTGGTTGAGAGGTGGCGACCTTGATCCTTGTCAATTCAAGCATCTCACAACTACCTCGCTGTCCAGCACCAACCTTATGTGGATCGAGTGACGCGGGGAGACTTTCTTTAAGGTAAGGAGCACTGCCATAGTTCCTAGAAAGTTTATGTGAAAGGTCTTGAATAGATTGGACCAAGTCCCTTGGGCCTTTTTCCGATGAGAGTGACCTCCCCACCCCTCCTTCGAGGCGTCTGTGTGAATCGTCACCGACGGGGGAGGTGGCTGAAGAAGTACCGACTTCTTTAGATGTCTGGCTTGGGACCAAGGCCTGAGAAGAGTACGTAGACGAAACGGAACTGGTCTTCTCAGATCTCTTCGCGCGTTTGATGCATAACTTCTCCAAACTCCGGTTGCATCCTTTAGCTGTGCTCTTAGCACCGGGTCTGTTACCGAAGCAAACTGGAGAGAACCCAGTACAGTGATACCTCGGTACTCGACCATAATCCGTTCGAGATCCGTGTTCGACCTCCGATTTGTTCGAGTACCGAATTTTTTTTCCCCATAAGAAATAATGGTATATATTCTATTCCGTTCCCAAGCACTCGAACAGGCCCAAAATATTAATAAAACGTGTACCTAAACAACAATAATTATCTAAATGTGTATGAAATTGGTCAGAAAATCCTATAAAACAATTTTAAACCATTTACTGTACTAAAATAAAACAATTTTAAACCATTTTCTGTACTGTAGTGAACATACCTTTGAGCAGCGGTTCGATGGCATACAGGGATGGATGTGGAGAGGATGGAAGGGGGAGGTTACTGCTTGGAAGGAGAGTCCCCTTCCATGATGTGGCGGGGTAGTTCTCCTTCAGGAGTTGTTTCTCTCTCCAATGAAAGGGTGGGCAGATCTATTTCAGGGGTTTCTTCTCTTCTTTGTCTCTTCTTTGGAGGAGAAACAGGCTTTGATGTAGCAGCTTTCTTTTCTTTTGTGAAAAACTGGTCTATTGTTAATTGTTTCTTCCTCCTCTGCAGTATTCTTCGAAAATGATACATGACACTATCATTAAACATATGCACTGCCCGGTTTGCTACTGCAATTTCTGGGTGGTATTTTTCAGCAAAAGCCTGCACATCTGCCCACTTGGAACAAATTTCATTGATGAGAGAACTTGGAACATCCTCCCTTACCTCATCCTCTTCTGAAGATTCCTGCTCCACAATCAGATCCTGCTGCTGTTGTTGTTGCAGGTGCAACAATTCCTCCACAGTCAACTCGGTAGAATGGCTTTCTACAAGCTCATCAATATCATCCTTGTCGACCTCAAGCCCCAAACTCCTGCCCATGACAACAATTTCCTCAACGACATCAGTGTCATCAGAAATTACAGGGGTAGCAGTGCTTGGACCCGCCTCTGGTTGGAAACCTTCAAACTCCCTCTCTGTGACACATGATGGCCACAGCTTACGCCAGGCAGAGTTCAATGTCCTATAGGTCACACCTCGCCAAGCTTGGTCAATCATGTTAACAGAGTTGAGGATGCTGAAGTGTTCCTTCCAGAATTCCTTTAGGGTCAACTTCGTGTCACTGGTCACTTCAAAACACTTTCTGAAAAGGGCCTTGGTATAGAGTTTTTTGAAGTTTGAAATGACCTGTTGGTCCATGGGCTGGAGTATGGGAGTAGTATTGGGGGGCAAGAATTTGATTTTGATAAAGCTGTATTCTTCTTTCAAGTCATCCTCGAGACCTGGAGGATGTGCAGGAGCATTGTCCATAACCAGAAGACATTTCATTGGCAAGCTCTTTTCAATGAGGTAAGCCTTAACCTGGGGGGCAAACACTTCGTTTATCCACTCAGTAAAGAATTGTCTTGTGACCCAAGATTTAGTGTTCGAGCGCCACATAACTGGTAGTGCACTTTTACAAATATTATTTCGTTTGAACACCCGGGGGTTGTCCGAGTGGTACACTAACAAGGGTTTGATCTTGCAATCGCCACTTGCATTTGCACACAGCAACAATGTTAGCCTATCTTTCATTGGCTTGTGACCTGGCATCTTCGTCTCGTCCTTGGTAATGTACGTATTGGCTGGCATTTTCTTCCAAAATAACCCAGTCTCATCACAATTAAAGACTTGTTGTGCGATCAAATTTTGTTCATTTATGTACCGATCGAATTCCCCCACGTATTTATCGGCTGCAATTTGATCCGAACTAGCTGCCTCCCCATGCCTAGTAACACGATGAATACCTGTTCTATTACGAAACTTTTCAAACCAACCCCTGCTCGCTTTAAATGTAAATGAATCACTTTCACTGGTACTCGGACTTTTCTTCACTAATTCTTCATAGATATGCAACGCTTTTTCACAAATGAACGCTTCACTAACACTTTCCCCGGCCAACTGTTTTTCTTTAATAAATATTAAAAGCAACTTTTCCATCTCCTCAATCACTTGTGGCCTTTGCTTAGTTACCGCCGTAACTCCCGTTGCAACATTCGCCTTCTTAATCATTTCTTTATGCTTTAAAAACGTAGAAATGGTCGACTTCGCCATTCCGTATTCTACCGCTAAATCGGACACTCGTACACCATTCTCATATTTCGCTATAATTTCCTTCTTCAACTCGATCGTTGTTCGCACTGTTTTCCTCTTCTCCTTCCCCTTAACACTCATTACTTTCTTGGGACTCATTATGAAAGCTAAAAAAGCAATTAAAAGCACTGAAAATCACTAAATCACAACGAATGCTGATCGCGCGTTGTCTGAGTGACGCTCTCGAGAGAACTGATGCTTCCCGAACAAGCGAGAGTGGCCGAGATGGCGCGATCATCACAAAGCCCATGCGGTCGTCACGTGTTCGGCTGGTCGAGTACCGAATTTTTGGTCGAGCACCGCAGCAAAAATTTCTCGAAAATTTTGGTCGAACTCCGAATTGTTCGAGTATAGAGTCGTTCGACTACCGAGGTATCACTGTACTCTCTCCTGTTCACGTCTTGATATCCTTTCGGAATCTAGAAGTCTCTTGACAGAACCAGCTATCTCCCTCCTTTTCTTCGCCGGGATGGAGAATTGGTGTGACATTAGGTCCCAGTGGATTCCCAACCACTGGAACTTTTGAGATGGAGAAAGTCGAGACTCTTTTCTGTTGATCTTGAAGCCTAGATACTCTAGGAACTGGATCACCTGCAGGGAAGCTTGCAAGCATTCTGTCTTGGATGCTGCCCACACCAGCCAGTCGTCCAGGTAGGCTACCACCTGAATTCCCTTTAGGCGTAATTGTTTGAGAGCTACGCTCGCAAGCTTCGTGAAGATCCTTGGAGCTATATTTAGCCCAAATGGCATGGCTCTGAAGGCGTATAGTCTTCGTTGTAGCTTGAACCCTAGGTAGGGGGAGAGTCGACGGTTGATTGGAACGTGCCAATAGGCGTCTGACAAGTCTATGGAGACGGTATATGCCCTCTTGGGCAGTAAGGTCCTTATGTGTTGCAGTGTTAGCATCTTAAACTTGCAGTTCACTATGAACTTGAGTGGCGACAAGTCCAGAATGACAGAGTTTTTCCGAGTCTTTCTTGGGAACACAAAACAGCCTCCCTTGGAATTTGATGGACTTCACCCTTCGGATCACTTTTTACTCCAACAGTTCTTGGATGTACTCCTCCAGAACGGGGGTGGAGTGTTGGAAAAACCGAGGGCACGGGGGTGGAGTGCTGTACCAGCTCCAGCCCAGTCCATTCTTGAGTAGGCTGTGGGCCCAGGGATCGAAGGTCCACCGATCCCGAAAACTTTGAAGTCTCCCTCCTACCGGTATCATCTCACTTGGACTGCTGTCCTGAGGTCTTGCCTCCCTGACCGCGACCACCCCTGAATCCCCTTCCCCTTGAGGGGCGCCTAGACAAGCCTCTGGCTGCTCCTCTAGGCTTTGCTCGAAAGGAAGTTGACTGCCCTTCGAACGTTGGGTTGAATGCCGGGGACTGTGTCGACACGGCCTGGGGTACCCACTGGAATGTGGTCGGGGTTTGTGCCACCATCTGGGGCACTGAAGGCATCGGCAATTGCTGTTGCTGTTGCTGTCTAAATGGCTTGGCTGGCCGAGACGGTAGCCTAGTCCTCTTAGTCTTCCTCTTTGGTTGGGGACCCTCATCCGGGGAAGACTTTCTCTTGATAGACAGGCCCCACTTCTGGAGAAGGTTTCTATTCTCCAAGGCGGCCTTATCAACAACTTCTTTGACCGATTCGCTAGGGAAAAGGTCTTTGCCCCAAATGTTGGAGGAGATTAGTTTCCTTGGCTCGTGCCTCACCGTAGCCGAGGTGAACACAAACTCCCTACAAGCTCTCCTCGCCCTGACGAAGCTGTAAAGATCCTTCGTCACTGTGGCCAGATGAGTCTTGGCCACTACCATGAACATTTCATGGACCTTGGGGTCACTTGCCATCGTCTCAAGAGTGGTCTGAAGAGACATTGAGGCAGCCAGTCTTTCTTTTGTCTCGAGCTCTCTCCGCAAAAGAAAGTCAGACAGCTTAGGGAGGTTCTCACCGAACTGACGTCCGGCAATATCAGCCTCCAACTTCCCGACTGAGAAGGTAAGATGGACATCCTTCCAATCCTTGTGGTCCATAGGTAGGGCCAGCGACAAGGGTTTACACTCCTCCAAGGAGGGGCAAGGCTTGCCAGCCTCGACTGCTTTTAACACAGCCGCAAACCCTTTCTGCAAAAAGGGGAAGGCTCTAGCAGGAGAGGACACAAAGGAAGGGAGCTTCTTACTCAATGCAGCCACCTTTGAGTTCGTGAAGCCCCTCTCTTTCATCGAAGATGAAAGCAAAGCTTGAGCCTTAGCATGGTCCATCACTATGACCTCCTTCGGCTCTGTCTCCTCCTTTGAAGCAGGTTCCTTCCTCAACCGGACATAACAGTCCGGATATGACCCTTTGCTGGGCCAGAATTCCACCTCCTCTAGGGGAACTGAACCCAACTTATCCGACATGACGATCTTTCCAATCGTTATCGGCATGTGCTCAGCATATCTCCACGGGTTAGCATCTGAGCACAAAGGAAGGTCTTTCACGTTGAGCCTTTTCTGGGGCCCACGTGATGCTGCAAGCTTCTGCATCTGCAGTTCCATTGCAGCCGCCTTCTCATTATTCTCCTTCTGCATTTGTTGGATCATTCCAACAATTGAGGAGAGGGCCTGTCCCAGCTCTACTGGGAGAGCGGACGATGTTGAGGGAATAGGTTCAGGGATCTGAACCGGAGCAGCCGACACCTCGTCGGCCTCTTCCTCTACAATGTCTGGGGCTTGATCTTCATCCTGGCCTTCTGCCAGGAGGTCTTCCTCCAGACGCTCGGACACGTCTGACATCCTGTCGTCCAACTGGATGTCTTGCAAGGCGACCGCGACTTCAGCATCCACCGGGATCTGAACTAGGGGGATCTCCTCTTGAGGCTGGGGAATCACTGCATCAGCCGATGCCCTAGGGAAAAGGTAAGCCCTCATCTTCTTACTTGGAAGATAAGGTCCACAGGTGTTCTTCTGGAAGCCCCTTACCCAGGTACGAAGCTTCTCCCTTGCTATATTCCTTGATTCCGCCGTCCTAGGGGAATCAAAAGCCTCAGTAATCAGGTTAGAGCACACGGTACATACCTGAGGGTCCCAATACCGGAGATCACCCTTGGAGACAGCGAATGCTGCGTGCCTCCTACATAACTCATGTCCGCAGAAGTTCTTACTGCGGACGTTGCAGAAAACACTTCCGCACTTCGGATGGTCCTCCTGTAGAGAGAAGAAATTTCCATGAGTATCAAGTGAACTACGTATCACTGGATATGCACAGTTTAGCATAACAAATCAGAAAGGAAAGATACACACTTGTGTTTCCCGCACAACCAATTGTTGCAGCCTTCCAGATAATAAAATCGTATGGTTAATCTGTCCTAGAGTAACCAATGAAAAATTTCCAGAGGAAACAGGTGTAGCTCACACCTTAGGTATGATTTTAAAATACCGGATAATAGACAAGAAAGAACTCAACTTTCTTATCTGTAAGGCAACACCAAAGGGCTGTGCAAGACAACACAAAAGTGTTAGAAAACACAGTGTTGTACCAATACTATACTATAGTTTTCTCCCTACAGTATATGCTATACTGAAGAATACTGGTACAGTATAGAAGGTAATGCGCCGGCCGGCACACACCATAACTAGCTTTAAAGTATACTACTTAACAGCTATAAGGCGGCAGAACGCTGGTTCAAATGCATGTGCCGGCCGGCAGTAACTGCCGGCCGGCAACTACACAAGGTAGCACCCGGCTGCCGGCCACCGCTCGTAGCGATCGGCAGACAAGGGCGTGACAATAGCCGGCCGGCAAAGGTAAACAACCAATGCCGGCCAGCAGCAAAAGAACCAGAGAACTCCGACTGCCCGGCTGCCGGCCACATAGGCCGGCAGCCGGGTCGGGTACAGCACTAGAAGAAAACAGAATGGATGCCAGGATAAGAGAGTGTACTACCTCAAAGCCCGGCAATCCGAAAGAGTGCATATAAGGAAGGGAAGAATCTAATTCAGGCTTCCTGACCAATGCCGTCTGGCTATACACAGACAGACATGGATGAAGGACCAAGGGAGGTCCGGGCAGCACTCAAAGCAGAAAACCTTTGCCGGCCGGCACACTCTGCCGGCCGGCAAGGGACTGAGTCAATTCCACATCCTAACCTATACTAGGTCCAGATGTAGAATGACGTACAGTACTGTAACGGCTAGGCCATTACAGAGATAGAGGGGGAAGGGACAAAGAGGGTCCTACCAACCTTGCTTTAGTAAAGAATCACCCGCAGCCAAGAAAACTCATCTTAGCCTAAGGGAGATCCAAGGAGGGAGGCCAGCAATACTTGCCAACCCCCACTGAACCAAAGCAAGGAAGGTGTTGCTACTCCCAGGGAAAGGATCTTATCCTCCCACCGAGAACAGCAACAAGGACTAGTCTGCTAGATCACAAAAAGAAGGAATCATCTCTTACAGAAACCTTCGGGAGTGACCTAAGGAGGCTAAGCCTCCTATGTCTGCGTCAGACTAGCGAGGGAGTCTCAACCCCAAGCCAGACAAACACAGACTCAGACTAAAAACTCTGATGTTCTGCCCCTCTCTGAAGCCAGACTTACTGGAACAGGAAGGTACAGTAACACCCCAATATAGTTGTATCGAAAGTTAATTCAGATAAACCACTAGGGTTAAGCCCAAGGCTTAAACAGAGGGAAAGGGATTGCATACCTTCTCCGAAGAAAAGAAAGCAACCGGGGAGTATGAGAAAGTATACTAAGGCTCCATAGGCAACTTAGCCTAGGCACCAAGATCACCGAAACTCACTCGTATACTATCTTGGAAATAATCAATATAATCTTAACCCTTTTACCCCCAAAGGACATACTGGTACGTTTCACAAAAGCCATCCCTTTATCCCCATGGACGTACCGGTACGTCCTTGCAAAAAAATGCTATAAAAATTTTTTTTTTCATATTTTTGATAATTTTTTGAGAAAATTCAGGCATTTTCCAAGAGAATGAGACCAACCTGACCTCTCTATGACAAAAATTAAGCCTGTTAGAGCAATTTAAAAAAAGGATACTGCAAAATGTGATGGGAAAAAAATAACCCCTTGGGGGTTAAGGGTTGGAAATTTCCAAATAGCCTGGGGGTAAAAGGGTTAAATGTGTAAAACTGCCTAAAGCTTCAATAAAATTTTAAAACACTCAGAAATCCAAAAATCATGCAGGAAAGTACTAGGGCCAAACGACTAGGCTACATGGTCTAGCCTAGGCCAGAATTGGCGAATACTTCGCCAAAACAAAAAATACTAAAAGCACGAATAAGGAAATCCTATGTAACGCTAAATAGCTAAAATTATTAAAGCAAAACAGCCGGAAACGTCGCTCTGGCTAACTAAAACTCATACCTAGCGAGCGACAGCGTCCAGGACGCCTCCGGTAGGCAACGGCTCTTGTAACAAAGATTATTACTATTAATCACTTTAAAAATTACCAAGAGCCTACATTTATACATAAAAGAAATAATACTCAACTTATCAGAGGCAGACGAAGTTGGAGAAAGCATAATAAAGCGATTAAATCCAAGATTTTGCGAGAAACACAGGAAAAAACACAGAGTTGTTAAGCTACGCAAAAAGGAATACAGATGGCGCCAGGATTGGCGCAATGCACGCTTACGAAACGGGAGAAGAGAGAGCCTTGCGAACGGCTCTCCTTTTTCTTTCTTGTTTTCGTTTTCTTGCCAATTGACCCCTTCGAAGTGTTATCTCTGTTCGGGGTGCAGATTGCCATGTGGCGTGTCAAGAATACGTCCTCTGATATTTCGCGATATCCCTGGTACTTTCATTAGGGATATTCGCTCCAGGAGTTAGAATTCTGGGTACCTTAAGGTAAATTCTCTGGGAATATCGCCGTAGTTGTAATATACCCTAGGAAGCTACCCTATAGGAACTTCCATCAGGACGACATGGCTTGAGCCCAAAAAGTCCGAGCCATGCTCCATGTTGGAGGTCTCACTCCGACTAGGGCAGGGACGTTCGCAGCTTCGCCTGAGCGAGGAAAGGTCCAGCGGGAAGGAAAAAGTTATTCCTTTCAGCCTGAAGGTCAGGGAAAGGCTGAGCGACAGGCTTCATTTCCGAGAGCGGAAAGGAGTTTCCTCCCGCCGAAAAGCAATAAGTTCGGTATTGCTGGAGAAAAAGCCTCAAGGGAAGAGGTATATCTCCCACGACACCAACCACAGGAGACTCTCCACTTCGCCTGGAAGACCCCTGCAGATGACTATCGCAGATGACGCGACCTCCGCCCCTCGACTGTAACGGGTTGTCTCTTCTTGAGGAGGAGGCATAGTGTCTCCAGGCATGAAGCCGAAGCGACGCCCCGGCTCGTAAAAGATGTTGCAGTGTGGTTGTTTGAGTAGCCTGTGCCGTGGGAGAAGCTCTCCCGGGAGTTCCGTCAGGGGAAGCAGAGGGTCCGGAAACCGTTCTGCGTTTAGTCCCAGTGGAGCTCTCAGGGCCATTGAAAGGTTGACAGACAACCTGGTCTTGTTGAGACCCATTCTCAACAGACAACAAAGGAGGGAAGACGCAGGCGTCGATGTTGTCCCACCATTACCGGAATGCATCTTTCACTAGATATACATTATGCTGTCGGTTAAAGCTATAGATCATCTCACGAAATCGAGTGACATCTCAATCCAAGCATACGATTAAAACGTGTATTGATGACAACCTACTCTAGTATTTGCTAGAGTAAAAAACAGAAAGATGTGAGCAAAAATAATGTTATGAGGCTAAGGAGACTGAAGATTTATATGGTGGAAGAATGGAAGAAGTTGATTCACACTGGTACTCTACTTGGAAAAATATATAACGCATAGAGAAGAGAGAGTCACAATAAGAGGGGCTGGAAAATTAGTGGGGAGAGTGCAAAACATTGGAAATATACAAAGAACTCTTCATCTAACTTTCCTTCAAGTAAGTACAGAGTTGGTGTTAAAAAAAAAAATTACAAAATACTGTACGAAGGTTAAGGGTGTTAAGATGAACTGTATCTACTCAATATCATGTAGGAAAGAATTGAAAGGGTGAGAGATGTTGAGATACTCAGAAGAAAGTAAAGGGACTGGCACATATAAAATATAAGATAACTAGTTCTGAATGGAGTGTGATGCAGTTTTTATTCGCGCTTGATAAAGCACTGATTGAAGCCCAAAAATCTAGATAAACTGCCATGTGTTTGCTAAAGAAAACGCAGCAATATGAAAGGAAGAATAAGGTTTTGAAGATATAAAAAGACAAGGAAGATGAAACAACACCTGAATCCTAATATGAATGGCAATGCAGTGACTGGATGTTCATGGGAATCGTGGAAGAATGGAAGCAGTCGACTCATAAGTATTTAAGATCACATGGAATAGCAAAGCAATAATCAATTGTTCTTGGAAATGGTGTAAAAATGGGAGAAGTTGACTCTTATCAGTATTTAAGACTAAATATGTTTAATGACAGTCACAGACTATATGATACAAGAAAAGTGGCATTGTGCATTCAGAATTTAAACCGAGATTGTTGAAGCAACATTCAATCATAGAAGTGTGGATCTGAAATGCAAATTGAAGAAAACTGACTAAAGCTGTTGAGCCTGACCATTTGCATTATGCATACTGTGTAGGAAACATGAAAAGTTAAGAGGTGTGGAAATACTAAAAAGTAGTATAAAGGTTAGCATAGGTAAAAGGATAGATCAGAATGATCGCAAACGTTTGGTCAGGTGGAATGATCGAAAGTTAGATTGGGAAGTGTGTATATTCCTAAAGTGTTAGGAAAAAAGTTAACAAGACAAGAGGGCACTGGATAAATTGTTTGGAAAAGTACTAGAATATAAGGGGTCTTAATATACCTTCAAAGCGAAATTCCCTGAGATAACTGGAAAAACAAGTAATGCTACACACGTCATCAATAAAATTAGTTTCTTGTCCATGTTCATTATTTTACTTCCAAAATTCACTGAGTGCCATAGTAATATATATAGAAACTTACCACTTTGCTGTGACACCTTAAAGTTTGTACTATTTTCAAGTGCTATGCCATTTGAAGATTCGTGGTTGATCAAGTGATTGATGGGCCTGTAAAATTTTTTAATTGTTTAGATAAACCTTACATAATTAAGTAATAACTTTATAAGAAATGTTTCACTGTTGATTAACATGTGAACTGAACATAACAAGAATTGATTTAAAAATTTTACAAACTAGTAAGAGAATGGGGCAAAAAAAATTGCTACTTTATTAATGCCTAAAATCTAGGCAAAAATCTTATAATTCAACAAATAACTGCAATATAATTTTTTATCAATTTTTCTATAAAAGGATACATTTAATAGATTAGGAATTAATTTATACATTACCTGCCTTCCCTTATGCACTGCACCCGTTCTATCTCTCTCTCCCGCCACTCTCGCCTTGCTGCTTTTCCCATGCCTGGTGGTGGTGGCCTAATAGATACAAAAAATTGAAAGTACAATATAAAGATAAATAGATATAAATATTTAGACCATATAGCCTCACACAAAAACCTCGCATTCAGTGACACATATTTGCACAAAATGAATGATGAAAGAGGTGGAACAATAAGATAGAAGAATTTAAGCAGTGACACAAAGATAACTAGTTTAAAAAGTAAGTTCAACTAAGGACTGAAGGGACAATATAGATACATATTAGTAGTAAAGAACTCCCTTGTCATATCGCGGTTCCCTTACTGCTCTCTCAGTACAGCATGGATTTAAAAATATATGTAAATATATAGAGGGGACTCTTTTGTACATCAGTCTAGTCAGAATTCTTTTTTTAGATTTTAATATTTTTTTTTTTTTTTTTTTGTTAAAATGGGAGTTTTGATAAAAGACTTGAACAGGAAACCCACTAAAACAAATACCAAAGACATATTGTCTTCCCTGCTCTAGGGTCAGCATATCAACAGGCAAAGCACGGACTCAATGTGCGAGACACCTTAGAGTTCAGGTACTCTTGAACATTCAATGATGAAAACCGTCTGCTACGGGAGACGTCATTACGACATAGCCAAATTAATCAATGCTACGGCTGAGAACCAGTCTACCTGGACAACAACTTGCAGCCAGTTGCCTACTACCTTTTCTAAGTGAGAATCTATTGTCCCACTCCCAAGCACAAAGCTCAGGTGGAAGAAGGGTCCTGGAATTCACACAGCACCTTCCAAAACCAGGTTTTTCCTTTGTCAAAAGCCCTTTTTTAGAGTTTATGTGCTGTGTGGTCTTCAAGAACTAGTAACAGAGTAATAATGAAAAGACTAGTCCACTATGAAGGTCAACAGTACCACCAATCAATAACTTATAATTGCTGTGCTACACGTTTGTACTGTATAGAAGAGGAAAAGTAACGAATCTGACTATCAACCCTTAAGGGATGGCTCTGAACAACACCAGATGCCTGTCATAACACTTCCGTAAAGCTCTGGATGTCCTGAAATTGTATAGTAGGTCCTCAGGTTACGAACAATATCAGTTCTTACGATGCGTAAGGAAGTTAATTTTAGTCGTAAGTCAGATTTATATAGAGTATATATCATACTCAATGTACATACTGTACACAAAAAGTGTACGAACATATACTATATATGTTTAATATACTGAGAAGGATTAATGAGGTAGAATCATTTAAGTTTTTAGGAACTATGATCTCCAATACAGGGTCTTTAGAATTAGAGTTTTGTGAAACAGATAATGGCTAGGTTAAGTAAAATTTAGAAATCAAAAAGATGATAAATCATTTACTGAGATTCGTGTTATTTTTATAGGCATGAGTTATGGTATGACAATGAAACAATCTCCAATAGATTTAGTAGATTTGAGAACAAAGCCCTCAGAAGGATATTGGGAGTTAAAATGTCAAGACAGGATTAGAAATGGAACTATAAGAGAAATTACTCAAGTTCCATATGTGGATGAGATCATGATGAGGGGTAGATGGAGATGGTTTAGTTCAACAAACATTCAGCTGGGCTCCACAAAACACTACTGTAGAAGAGTTGGAAGACCCAGACCTATACGGCTTAGAAATATGAAGCGCAAAGTAAATGATGAATGGAGAAGTATTGAATTAAAAGCTCAAGATAGAGACGACTGGCGAAATCTAACCTAGGCCTTTGCGTCAATAGGAAGGAGGAGGAGACAACAATGATGAAGAAAAATAGAAAACAATACCTTACCATTCATAAACTAGTGTGCCCTAAACATACAAATCCCTTTCTGAGTGGAGATAACCTGTGATGAAAGGGTTTGTGTATCATCAGGACTAGCAAAGCTGTACTAGTGCCATCCATACTAGGTTAGTTTGCTGTAGGTAATCAGATTAAAGTCTGCCACCATCCCCAATCTGCAATGGCCAGCATAGTAATGAAAACTGGCCAAAACCCAGACAAATATAGTTTGGTAACACGAGATGTCCGATGCAACACGAGTTGAACTTCCGGTCTAAGAGGAGGAGCGAGAGTTCGAGAGGTAAATATGACTAAGCTTACTAACAAATAAATTATAGTTTTTAAAGTAGTACCAAGAAATTAATCTAATTTCACTAATAAATGTACATTCATAGTTGTAAAATGATATTTTCAACTTAAAATAAATTTTTGAATATACTTACCCGGTGAATATATATATAGCTTACGTCTCCGACGGTCGACAGATTCCAAAAACTCGCGAGCGATCGCCATGATGGCTGCCGGGTGTGCCCACCAGCGCCGACTATCGGCCAGATACCGCATATACTTCTCCAGGAATTCAGTTCTTCTCAGTCCGTAGGGTATCTATCGGGGAGGAAGGGAGGGCCTTTAATTATATATATTCACCGGGTAAGTATATTCAAAAATTTATTTTAAATTGAAAATATAATTTTTAAATATTAAACTTAGCCGGTGAATATATATATAGCTGATTCACACCCATGGTGGAGGGTAGAGACCAGTATTAAAACAAAGGCGTATATGCTCAAGAGTTTTTGACAAATATTCAAAAAACAAACTTAAGTATAGGTACCTGATAAGGAAGCTGACTCTGATGAATACTCTGACTCATTAGTCCGCTATCCTTACGAAGCCCAGCGATCCTCTCAGGATGCTGAAAGACTTCTAGGAGCTGTTATAATCAGGGTGAACACCCCTATAACAGGACCTCATCAATACCCTTGATCTGGGCGCTCTCAAGAAACAAGTTTGACCGCCCGCCAAATCAAAAGATTGCGGAAGACTTCTTAAGTCTCCACGTACAACCCAAAAAATTAAAAGTTTCAAGAGAAGAAAAAGGATATTGGGATTAAGGGAATGTAGTGGTAGAACCTTCACCCACTACTGCACTCGCTGCTACGAATGGTCCCAACATGTAGCAGTCCTCATAAAGAGTCTGGACATTTTTTAAATACTGTGAAGCGAACACAGATTTACTCCTCCAAAAGGTTGCGTCCATAATGCTTCTAAGGGATCTATTTTGTTTGAATGCTACTGAAGTTGCCACCGCTCTAACTTCATTATCACTTAAATGAGAGTGAGCCTCTCTAATTAAAAGTCTAATAAAATATGACAACGCATTTTTCGACATCGGCAAGGTGGTCTTTTTTAACCGAACACCATAAAGCCTCTGAAATGCCTCGCAGCGTTTTGGTTCTATTCAAATAAAATTTAAGAGCTCTTACAGGGCACAGGACTCTTTCAATTTCGTTCCCAACAACTTCAGATAGACTGGGAAGTTCAAACGACTTAGGCCATGGACGAGATGGCCGTTCTCTTTTGGCTAAAAAACCAAGTTGAAGCGAGCATACTGCTTTATTAGAACAGAAGCCGATATTTATGCTGAAGGCATATACTTCACTAACTCTTTGCGGTAGCCATGCTCACTAAAAAGAGAGTTTTGAGTGTAAGATCTTTGAGTGATGTTGAATTCAACGGCTCAAACCTTTCAGACATAAGGAACTAAAGGACCACATCCAAATACCAAGCAGGAGTAGTGATCCGACGCTCCTTGGAAGTCTCAAAAGACTTGAGAAGGTCTAGAAGATCTTTATTATCAGACAGATCTAAATTTCTATGTCTAAAAACTGAAGCTAAAATGCTTCTGTAGCCTTTAATAGTTGAGGCAGAAAAGATGCGATCATTTCTGAGATAAAGTAGAAAGTCTGCAATCTGTGCTACAGTGGTATTGGAAGAGGAAATAGAGGAGGACTTGTACCAGTCTCTAAATACCTCCCATTTGGATTGGTATATCCTGATGGTAGAGGACCTTCTAGCTCTTGCGATCGCTCTAGCTGCCTCCTTCGAAAACCCACGAGCTCTAGTGTGTCTTTCGATAGAATGAAGGCAGTTAGACGAAGCGCGAGGAGACTTTGATGAAATCTTTTTACAAGAGGCTGACGCAGGAGATCCATTCGTGACGGTAAACTTCTTGGAATGTCCACCAGCCATAGAAGAACCTCTGTGAACCATTCTCTCGACGGCAAGAGGGGAGCAACCAACGTCAACCTGGTCCCTTCATGAGAAGCGAACTTCTGAAGAACCTTGTCTAGGATCTTGAATGGTGGGAAGGCATAGATGTCTAGGTCAGACCAGTCCAGCAGGAAAGCGTCTATGTGGGCTGCCTCTGGATCTGGAACTGGAGAGCAGTAAGTTGGGAGCCTCTTTGTCAGTGAAGTCACAAAAAGATCTATGGTGGGTTGACCCCATGTCATCCATAGCTTCTCGCACACAGTCTTGTGCAACATCCACTCCATGGAGATGACTTGTCCTCTTCTGCTGAGGAAGTCCGCTAAGACATTCATTTCTCCTTGCACGAATCTCATCAAAAGAGAGATGTTTCTTGCCTTAAATGGAGTTTCTTCTGATCCGTGGACCAAAGAACCGAGCATTCCAGACTGTCCAGTGGCGCTCCCCAACCCAAATCCGATGTATCTGAATACAACACATGGTTTGGGTTCTTGATCGCAAGAGAAAGACCTTCTCGAAGTCTGACGTTGCTGTCCCACCAAGTCAGACATGTCTTGACTGAGTTGGAGATTGGGATCGAGATACTCTTTAAGCCCTTCTCCTTGTTCCAATGGTTTAGGTGAAATTGGAGAGGGCAAAGGTCGAGTCTCCCCAGAGAGATAAACTGCTCCAGCGATGAAAGAGTTCCCACGAGGCTCGTTCAAACTCTTACAGGGCAACTGTTTTTCTCTTGCAAGTGACGGACTTTTAACAGAGCTTGTTCCATTCTTGTGGGAGACGAAAAGGCCCGAAAAATTCGACACTGTATCTCCATCCCCAAATAAAGAATAGTCTGGGATGGAGTAAGTTACGACTTCTCTACGTTCACTATGAGACCTAGCTCCTTGGTTAGGTCTAATGTCCATTTGAGGTTCTCCAGACAGCGATTTAATGACGACGCCCTGATTAGCCAGTCGTCAAAATAAAGGGAGGCTCTGATCCCTGACAAATGTAGAAAGCTTGCTACATTTTGCATGAGCCTTGTAAAAATAAGAGGAGCAGGACTGAGGCCGAAGCACAGTGCTCGAAATTGGTACACTACTTTCCCGTCCACAAACCTCAGATATTGTTGAAAGTTTGGATGAATCAGGATGTGGAAGTATGCATCCTGAAGGTCGAGAGAGAGACCATCCAGTCGCCTTCCCTTACTGCTGCCAAGACAGATTTGGTAGTCTTCATCGTGAACTTTGTCTTGACAATGAACACATTGAGTGCACTTACATCTTAAGTACTCCTGCAGTGAACGTGGCTGCCAGTTCATTGGAGCCATCCCTTATGGCCTTGTTCATGCATGACATAATTTGTACAGCAAAACATTGTCCGCTGGAGAGACCACCTTACTTACCCTGGAAAGGTATGATGGGTCGTACGCGACCCCTACAGCATTTTCAAAACCTGTTTTTTCCCCATAAATCACCAGCTGTCTCGAATATAGAAGTGATCGACCTGCAAGGGGTGACTAGTCTACATGCCATTGTCTGCTTTAGGACTGATTTTCGTCTAACTTCCCTCCTTCCCCGTTTTTTTACCCCCCCAGGGATCGACCTCGACCCTGACAAACCTTTATAGGGGTAAGTGATCAAACAGCAAAGTTATTACATAATTATAAATTGTCGAACAGTGTTGATACTTGTTTGGTTCTTTATAGTTGGAAAGTGTGGGTGGATGGTGTGTCTACCACTTGCATGACATTGGTTTTGGCTTAGATGCCATATATTGCCATGAGGTCCATTTTCCCTCAAATGCTAATTTCTGAATTTTTTTTATTTTTTGCAAATTGGATTTTTTTCTATTTATTTTGAATTTATCTTCGATAATGGCCAGCAGGCAGTATTCCCTCGGCATGGATGTCATCAACACACTTCTAATGGAGTTAAAAAGATATGTTGATGATAATATGGAGCTTGCAACCCCATTCTTCATTTCAAGTGGTAGATTGGGCTGTAAGAGTTGTTGCGGTCTGCGGCCATTTTGTTGACATACCCGAAAGGTAAGTTGGCATATCTATATATATTCTTGTTCTGTATAGAATTCGTGATATTTTGGTATATTTTAATGCATAAATATCATATTTCATAGGAGATACAATGATTTTCATAAGAAATTTACATTGTGAAACTAGGCCGTCAAAAAATGACCTTAAGATTTCGCCCCTGTTATAACAGTAAATTACATCTTAGTGCACATTTTATTATGTATTTCTGTTCTAGGATAATATGAGTTTATTCTATAAAAAAAAAATTAGCCTCTTTCTATTTCATTTGGGTACCCAAAAAAATTCATGAAATTTGGACAAATTTTTTTGGACAAAAAAAGTTACCCCTTTTTTCTCATTTCAGATCTTGACTTCTATGGGTCCAACTCATTTCCAGCAATTACACGCTGTTGCTTTGCTATCTAAGAAGGTGTCCCTAAAGGGATTTATGTGTATATGTATATTTCTATTTTTTGTGAATATTTACGTCATGCTCTCCAGAAGTTTCAGCCAATAATTTCTACAAATAATGAATATAAAGCGGTCTTGAAATGATGACGTTATCTTACTGCATCGTCAGCATGACTGAGTTTGACAGAATCGTCTTTGCGTGTTTAGTTTTGCATGTACATAGCGATTTTTTCACTCGCATTTCAAAATCTTCTACGTCTGGCAAAGATGGAAGGCATTGGTAGAGGGTAGGAGAACGCAAACTACAATCTACGAGAAGACCAACAAGTTTCAAAGATGTATAGGAGTTATGATGCATGTGTGTTTGTTCACTTGCAGTTCGTATGTATATTGTGTTTTCGCAACGTCCTCGTGAACTATGTAGCAAGGCCACACTAAGGTCAAAGAAAGAACAAAAAGCAAGCAGAGAGCAGCAAAAACAAACCAAGAAGAGAGGGAAACATGTACAAGAGTACAAAGCTGGACCATTCTAACTAAAACTCTGGCAACAATGAGAGGGCGCTGACAACTGATGACACCCTCACACCAATTGTATTAGTAAACTTGTGATTTAAATACCTCATTTAACCTGTTAAGCATCACCCACGTGATAAACCGTTCACCACGATCTACTCGGTACTGCCTTCAACTGCATATTCCGTTCATGACTTTAATTGCCTTTTTCAAGCCGTCAGTCTCGTGATATTACGTTTACTCGTATAGTAAGTATAGGATCATCACTTGGCAACACTCTCAGCATATGGGGGCTGTAAATAGAAACTTTTATGATGTCTGGCAACTATTTTTCTGAAGGTAGCTTGATGTTAGAAAACTGGTTTCCTATCAGTGCGCTTCGGGCGTTCATGCGGAAGTGGTTGTTTGTTGTTCCTTTTGTAATGAACGGTCTAAAGAGGAAGGTTATTTCTTTAGATGAAATAAATGATATTCTTGTTGAGGAATTTGATAATGATAACCTGTTTGATAATGAGAGCACTAGTTTTGAATCCTCCAGTGATGAGTATATTGAAGAAACAAAGTTTTCTTTCGATGCCGAAAGCGAAAATGACTTCTCATTACCGAATGACTGGACAACGAGATTTCACAAAACTATATAGGAAAGGAAACGCCGACACACAAAAAAAAAAAGAGAGAGAGAGAGAGAGAGAGAGAGAGAGAGAGAGAGAGAGGAGAGAGAGAGAGAGAGAGAGAGAGAGAGAAGAGAGAGAGAGAGAGAGAGAGAGAGAGAGAGAGAGAGAGAGAGAGAGAGAGAGAGAGAGAGAGAGAGAGAGAGAGAGAGAGAGAGAGACTTGTCCCTTTGCTTTTGTTGCTTATCCAGGCGTAAGATTTACGATTGAAGATAGAAAGAACCCATTAGAATATTCAGTATTATGTAGCAATTTGACGTGAAATAATAGTAGTATTATTTGTTTTTTTTTACTCTACCATGTAATTAATATCCCTACTTTTAACTATGAATACGAATTATAAGCATAAAGAAATGATACTAACTTTGAAAAATTATCATTAGTGAAATGACCGCTCAGGGCAAAAAAAGCGTGACGGTACGTTAGCGCCAACCTGGTCCAGGGGGGACGCTTAACAGGTTAAGAAGCCTTCATGTAGGAATAAACAATAAAAGTACAAAGTAAGGTTATCATGATAATGGTTTTTTTATTTTTCTAAGAAAAAAGTGAAAATTTTTAGCAAATCTTTGGAAAATCATAAGTCAAAAACATTTACGGTACATTTTTCTCATTTATTGTTCAATTTTAGAGAGAAAGATATTGAAAAGGAATAAAAATTCCACAATTTTGTGTGATAGAATTTTGATTTTCCTTTTTCTTTTTTCTCTTTTTTCGTGATTATTTTGCATCTAGACAAAAAAAAATTAAGAAAAAATTCATTAAAAAAAAGAAAAGGAAAATTGAAAATCTGTCACACAGAATTATTCGGTTTATAAAGAAGTATAATTTTCAATACAACTGATGTCATATTAGTAGAGAAAAATGTACTTAAATTTCTTTTTAAAAATCCTGATTTTTGCTAATAAATCAAAGTTTTTGATCAAATATCTTGAAACTTTTATATGCTGAAGGTGTTGTGTGTCTAAAACATATAAAAATGGTGTAATTTGAATTAGAAAAAAAAAAATGCAGGACATAGTGGATGGTCCCCTTAACTGGTCTCCGCTACGGCAAGTAATTCATAGTATTAACAAACCAAACATCATTGCTCAAAACCAAGTTATGCTGACTTTAAAGTACACACCTTATGAGAGCCTATTCGTAATAATGATTCGTCATAATTCACTACCATAGTAATCCAAGGACTATTAATAAAGAATGCTGGTGAAGAAAATTCTTCTCACATCATGAGTTTTAGAGATGAAGACAGAATCAGTATTTTTAATTAGGAAGATCATCAAAACATGGATAGCACTTGTTGTGAGGGACTTATTAGTCTAGGTTTTTTGAAACCAGCTACCTTCTGAGGGTGTGGATCCCTATAAATTCAGTTGCATGGTAATCATTATCCAGAGGTTAAAACCTCCCAACCCTCAAGAGCCAAAATGTAATGCAGATCTCATCTCTTTAGATACTTTCGGTTTTTGGCTAAGATGAGGCAGGCCAGGGTCAAAATTAGAAGACTACCTGGGATATGGTAATTAACTCCTGGTCCCTCGGACAGGCAGCCAGTTCAACTCTTGCTCCCAAGACTAAAACTATTAAAAATATGGCTTTTTAAAGTTTTTTAATGGAGTTGGAGGAATTATTTAACTTAGCCAAAAACTCAAGAATCCTATCCAGACCAAGAGACAATATGACTTGGTAGATATGGTCTATGCAATGCAATAGACTGGGTGACCTTAGGAAACATGTCAAATTTTAGATCCGCATCAAATGCATACTTCGAGATGTTCCCTTAATGCCAATTATACAACAAGATAATTGAAGGCTGGAGCTTCCTATCCTCAAAGAGGTGGACCAGAAAGGAAGCCAAATAGTACTGGGTTATCTGACGAGGTGATTTATTCCTTACAAAAGCCATCCAAGTTTCCACACAAATTGGTAAGGTCTAGAAGATGAAGACCTCTTGAAGCTCATCAAATAATTCATATTGTGGGCTGAAAAATTATTCTAAAAAATACAGGAGAAAACCGTAACATGAAGATTCTTGATCAGAACGGAGGAAGCAAAGGCACAGTAATCAGACTTCATACTTTGATACACCTGTGCAGACCAAAGAGGGGGCAGTCTTGGCTTAAAGATGCTGAAGCACAGGCCGTTTGGCCAAGGTGAAGCTATTAGCACAGCTGACTCTGAAATTTCCAGAATGATATTCAAAGACTTCGGAATCAAACTCGGTGGAGCAAACAGATAGATTGATGACCATTTGTTCCATATTGATTCAAGAGCATCCCTTGCCACTACTTGAGAGCCCACATTCAGGGCTACATATACTGTAGTGGAAGTCGATGATTTTCTTTTGTCGCAAACAGGTCTATTTGGAGATCCAAAACAAACTCCATTATCTTTAAAGAAAAGAACTTTGTCCAAGGTCCATTCTGTATGCAGGATGTCAGTCTGGATAGTGAACCAGACAGAAGGAATGACGAGAGGAACATCTCTCCCCTCAAGGAACTTTATAAAGGGAAGAGTCACTGCATGGAGAGAATTCTCGAGCAGGACTACCCCCATTTTGAAGTAACCGACAGCTACTTGGTTATCTACAAAAATCTTTATATGGCAGTTCCTTTGCTGAACAGTCTCTCTTCAATGTTAAGAAGAATGTCTTTAGTTCCAACATATGTGAAATGCTGCAAACTGAGGAGGCCATCTTCCGAATACAAAATAGCCTCTGAATGACCTCCCAAACCCCACTGGTATGCATCTATATGAAGGACCATGGAAATCAGGGGAGGGACCAATGGAACCGACGTGAAAAGTAATTACATGATGTACATGGCCTGAAAATTCTTTCAACAACTGGGCAAATAATCTGAAAGGTTTAGAAACCCCTTTCATGCTGCTCATCTCCACACCTAATTGAAATCTTTCAATATGGTCTTCAACATTGGGTTGACTATTGGGGTAACTAAAATAGCCCAAAATCATTTCTAGTTGCTGCCTGGTGGAAAAGCAGTATGAAAGAAAGAATCTGACCTTGCTTAGATTTCTTTCTTGAGATGTTTTTGTTACGTTTAGTGCGGTTTCACCATATTCCATTGAAGATTTAGTCACTGAAATACCATCCTTGACCTTAGACCTAATT
>NC_090739.1:62054188-62093118 GCF_036898095.1 Palaemon carinicauda
GCCCTTGATAGTGGGAGCTGAAAGGGAACGACCTTTTCTCAGGTATAAGAGAAAATCAGCTACAGGTATTTGAGCTACAGAGGTACTGGTCGAGGATACAGAAACTGACTTGCACCAGTCTCGGAAGACTTCCCACTTCGATTGATAGACTCTAATGGTGGATGCTCTCCTTGCTCTAGCAATCGCACTGGCTGCCTCCTTCGAAAAGCCTCTAGCTCTCGAGAGTCTTTCGATAGTCTGAAGGCAGTCAGACGAAGAGCGAGGAGGCTTTGGTGTACCTTCTTTACGTGAGGCTGACGTAGAAGGTCCACCCTTAGAGGAAGAGTTCTGGGAACGTCTACTAGCCATCGAAGTACCTCGGTGAACCATTCTCTCGCGGGCCAGAGGGGAGCAACTAGCGTCAACCTTGTCCCTTCGTGAGAGGCGAACTTCTGCAGTACCTTGTTGACAATCTTGAACGGTGGGAATGCGTAGAGATCCAGATGTGACCAATCTAGGAGAAAGGCATCTATATGTATTGCTGCTGGATCCGGGACTGGGGAGCAATAGATGGGAAGCCTCTTGGTCAGCGAGGTTGCAAAGAGATCTATGGTAGGTTGGCCCCAAGTGGCCCAAAGTCTCTTGCACACATCCTTGTGGAGGGTCCATTCGGTTGGAATTACTTGCCCTTTCCGACTGAGGCAATCTGCTATGACATTCAAGTTGCCTTGGATGAACCTCGTTACTAGGGAGATGTCTTGACCTTTTGACCAGATGAGCAGGTCCCTTGCGATCTCGTACAACGTCAGTGAGTGGGTCCCTCCTTGTTTGGAGATGTACGCCAAGGCCGTGGTGTTGTCTGAGTTTACTTCCACCACTTTGCCTCGAAGGAGAGACTTGAAGCTTTTCAAGGCCAGATGTACTGCCAACAGCTCCTTGCAGTTGATATGCATGCTTCTCTGACTCGAGTTCCACAGTCCTGAGCATTCCCGACCGTCTAGTGTCGCGCCCCAGCCCACGTCCGATGCGTCCGAGAAGAGAACGTGGTTGGGAGTCTGAACAGCCAGGGGAAGACCCTCTCTTTAGTTGATATTGTCCTTCCACCAAGTCAGACAAGACTTCAACTTTTCGGAAACCGGGATCGAGACCGCTTCTAGCGTCTTGTCCTTTTTCCAGTGAAAAGCTAGATGGTATTGAAGCGGACGGAGGTGTAGTCTTCCAAGAGACACAAATTGTTCCAGGGATGATAGCGTCCCTATCAGACTCATCCACAGCCTGACTGAGCAGCGTTCCTTCTTCAGCATGTTCTGGATGAATAACAGGGCTTGACTTATTCTGGGGGCCGACGGAAAAGCCCGAAAAGCTAGACTGTGAATCTCCATCCCTAAGTACACAATAGTTTGGGATGGGACCAGTTGCGACTTTTCCAAATTGACAAGGAGTCCCAATTCCTTGGTCAGATCTAGAGTCCACTTGAGATCCTTCAGACAGCGACGACTGGAAGAGGCTCTGAGAAGCCAGTCGTCCAAATAAAGGGAGGCTCGGATGTCCGATAAGTGGAGGAATTTGGCTACATTCCTCATCAGCCTCGTAAATACGAGAGGAGCTGTGCTTAGGCCAAAGCACAGGGCCCGAAACTGGTAGACCACATTTTCGAAAACGAATCTCAGAAAAGGTTGGGAGTCTGAGTGAATGGGGACGTGGAAGTAGGCGTCCCTTAGGTCTAAGGAGACCATCCAGTCTTCCCTTCTGACCGCTGCTAAGACTGACTTTGTGGTCTCCATGGAGAACTTCGTCTTTGTGACAAAGACATTCAGAGCACTGACGTCTAGCACCGGTCTCCACCCTCCTGTCTTCTTTGAAACCAGGAAGAGGCGGTTGTAGAATCCCGGTGATTGAAGATCCGAGACTTTGACCACCGCTCCCTTCTCTAGCAAAAGAGACACTTCCAGTTTCAGGGCTGTTCTCTTTTCTTCCTCTCTGTATCTGGGAGAGAGATCGATGGGAGACGTTGCTAGAGGGGGTTTGCGTACAAAAAGGATTTTGTACCCCTCTCTGAGCAACTTCACAGATTGTGAATCTGCGCCTCTCCTCTCCCAGGCTTGCCAGAAGTTCTTGAGTCTGGCTCCCACTGCTGTCTGAAGTTGCGGGCAGTCAGACTCTGCCCTTAGAGGACTTGGATCCTTTCCTCTTCCCTCGCTTTCCTTCGGCACGAGCACCTCCTCTGCTGGAGGCTCTGCCACGAAAGGGCGGAATAAAGCGAGACGCTGGAGTGTCAATCCTCGGTCTAGCCGATAATGTAGGCAAAGGGGGAGCTTTGCGAGCTGAGGACGCAACTAGATCGTGAGTGTCCTTCTGCACTAACGAAGCAGCTATTTCCTTTATCAGGACTTCTGGAAATAGGCTCTTGGAAAGGGGAGCAAAGAGAAGCTCAGATCTCTGGAATGGTGTAACTCCAGCAGACAGGAACGAGCAGAGAGAGACTCGCTTTTTCAGGACTCCGGACGCAAATGAGGCAGCAAGCTCATTGGACCCATCACGGACGGCCTTGTCCATGCAGGACATAATGAGCAAAGAAGTCTCTTTATCTGTCGAAGAGATCTTCCTGCTCAGGGCTCCTAGGCACCAGTTGCTCTCTGAGCAACTTCACAGATTGTGAATCTGCGCCTCTCCTCTCCCAGGCTTGCCAGAAGTTCTTGAGTCTGGCTCCCACTGCTGTCTGAAGTTGCAGGCAGTCAGACTCTGCCCTTAGAGGACTTGGATCCTTTCCTCTTCCCTCGCTTTCCTTCGGCACGAGCACCTCCTCTGCTGGAGGCTCTGCCACGAAAGGGCAGAATAAAGCGAGACGCTGGAGTGTCAATCCTCGGTCTAGCCGACAATGTAGGCAAAGGGGGAGCTTTGCGAGCTGAGGACGCAACTAGATCGTGAGTGTCCTTCTGCACTAACGAAGCAGCTATTTCCTTTATCAGGACTTCTGGAAATAGGCTCTTGGAAAGGGGAGCAAAGAGAAGCTCAGATCTCTGGAATGGTGTAACTCCAGCAGACAGGAACGAGCAGAGAGACTCTCGCTTTTTCAGGACTCCGGACGCAAATGAGGCAGCAAGCTCATTGGACCCATCACGGACGGCCTTGTCCATGCAGGACATAATGAGCAAAGAAGTCTCTTTATCTGTCGAAGAGATCTTCCTGCTCAGGGATCCTAGGCACCAGTCTAAGAAGTTAAAGACTTCAAAAGCCCTAAAGATTCCTTTCATAAGGTGGTCCAGGTCCAATGATGACCAACAAATCTTTGAGCGTCTCATGGCAAGGCGGCGGGGAGAGTCTACAAGACTTGAGAAGTCGCCCTGGGCAGAGGCAGGAACTCCCAAGCCGAGAACTTCTCCCGTGGCATACCAGACGCTCGATCTAGAAGAGAGTTTAGCAGGGGGAAAAGCAAATGCTGTTTTCCCTAAACTCTTCTTGGACTCTAACCAGTCTCCTATCAGCCGCAAAGCTCTCTTGGACGAGCGTGCTAGGACGAGTCTAGTAAAGGCAGGTGCGGCAGAAGGCATGCCTAAAACAAACTCTGAAGGCGGAGAACGAGGAGCCACAGAAACAAACTGGTCAGGAAACAACTCTTTGAAAATAGCCAAAACTTTTCTAAAGTCCAAAGAGGGTTGCGTTGACTTAGGCTCGTCCAGTTCCGATTGTTGATCATCTTGATGTGCAGTAACATCATCATCAGAAAGTTCCTCATCCGAAAACTGATGTGGAAACGGCAACGGAGTGGGTAACGTCTGGTTCGCTGAGTCCGGTCGCACTGGTGCATGCGTGACGGAGCCGGACGCAACGTCATGGAACTGCTGCACAGTCTGTGAACTGTCAACAACCATGGTAGCGCGAGGACGCACAGCGTCTACCCGAGACTATCTAGACCGAATGGGTTGCGCAGTGGAAACCACACTGGGTTGCGGAGGTTGACGCACCGCGTCAAAACAAGTCACCTCTGATGGTGGTTGAACATCCAGAACGTCAACAACCACCTCCGTGCATCGCTTAACGTCAACATGCGGCTGGCAACCCACACTGGATCGCATCGGTGGAGGAACCCCCTCAACTGGTGTACGTGAGAAGGTTACCTCAGCGTCAACAGGACGCACAGCCGAACGCTTGGAAGGTTGTAGGCTAGGTACTGCACTCGCTGCTGGTACGGCAGCAACCTTCTCCGCATGAAAGTCCTGCATCAAAGACGTAAGCTTGGACTGCATGTCTTGCAGCAAAGCCCATTTAGGGTCTACAGGAGCAGGTGCGGCAACAGACGGTGTTAGTGCCTGAAGCGGTACCGCTTTGCCTCTCTTAGGCGGTGAGCAGTCATCAGAAGATGGCAACGAGTCCGAACTGACCCAGTGGCTACAGCCGGGACGTTGGACTTGTCCTGAAGGGACCGATTTACGTTTTAAAGGTCGTGAACGTCCCGATTTACGTTTTAAAGGTCGTGAACGTCCCGATTTACGTTTTAAAGGTCGTGAGACCTTGGTCCAAAGTTTCTTACGAGAAACACCTTCAGACGACGAGGTATAAATGGGCTCTCTCGTCTTACGTAGGTAGGGGCGATCTTGGGGAGATACGCCTGATACCATGGAGGGAACGTCTGTTCGCTGATTAAAGCCTCTCGAACCCATGCGTCGTGCGACATTGCTTCTCCCCTGGACTTGGGAGCTTGCAAGAGGTCCCGGACTAGGAGGACGACAGGCACGAACAGACGAACCCTCAAGCGCAACACTGTTCACAACACTATCACTTGGCACTTTGGCACTTCCCACTGCACTTTGGCACTTAAGCTCCTTAACATCCGCCATGAGCTGATTGCGGTCACTTGCAAGGGACTCAACTCTCTCCCCCAGGGCATGGATGGCAGGCATCATGTCAGCCATCGAAGGTTCCCGAGTGCTAGGAGGGGGGTTAGGAACAACCACTACAGGGGAAGGAATAGGTTGTGGGGCATGAGGAGAGGAAACATCAATAGACCTAGAAGAACTTCTCCTAATTCTATCTCTCTCTAGCCTGCGTGTGTACTTTTCAAATTCGATAAAATCGAATTCCGAAAGGCCCACGCACTCCTCACACCGATCTTCCAATTGACAGGTTTTACCCCGACAATTGGAACAAACAGTGTGAGGGTCGATAGAAGCCTTCGGAAGACGCCTAGAACAGTCCCTAGCATTGCATTTTCTAAATTTGGGAACTTGTGAAGGGTCAGCCATTTTGAATTGGTCAAGGGAAAATTCCAAAAAACGATCTAAGTCATCAACAAAGAATCCGATACAAAAAAAGAGTTCAAGGATTTGTTTGAAGAAAAACCCTGCACAGCGAAAGCTCAAAACCAGAATATAGTACTTCACCAAATAGATGTGAAAAACTCCAGTTTAGCAACAGCGAGTAGAGTACGTCTTGTCGACACGTCGACAGAGAAAATTGAGTCTTTGTTTACATTGAGCTTGGT
Source organism: Palaemon carinicauda (assembly GCF_036898095.1). Lineage (NCBI taxonomy): Eukaryota > Metazoa > Arthropoda > Malacostraca > Decapoda > Palaemonidae > Palaemon > Palaemon carinicauda. The sequence continues at coordinate 62,059,650 of NC_090739.1, forward strand.
ATCTGGTCGACAGATGGCGCTGTTGGGCACACCCGCAACTTGTATAGCGATCGCTGGCGAGTTTTTTCTGTACAGTTTGTCTGTCGAGCAACAGAGTTGCAGCTATATATTCACCGGCTAAGTTAAATATTTAAAATTTTGTTTTATCATAAAAACTCCATTTTTATGAACAGAACTTACCTGGCAGTTTTATATATATATGGCTGATTCACACACTTGGAGGGGGGGTGATAGACAGTAAACATCGTTGGGGAAACAAACAAAAAAGTTGTAGAATAAAAAACACCTTGATTCCTTACCTGCTAAGGTAGCTGACTTCAAAGGTTCCTGCCTCTTGAGTCGCTTTCCCTTAGGAGTGTCAGCCAGGATGTGACCTGCAGTGCTGAAAACACTCAATCGAGTCTGTCAACGGGGTGAGACCAACAATCTGACTAGACTTCAGGACTACCTATTACCCATATATTAAAAACTGCAACCTTACAAAAACCAACCACCTAACCTTGCAAAGTAGATATCAATCATCTAACTAGACTGCGGTGACTGTACACAAGTCGACGTCCTCAGACAACCATTAAAAACACCAACCCAGACACAGGCATACAAAAACTAAGGTTTAGGGGAGGTAGTAACTCCTTTGCCTAATACAGAAGCCGTAGCTACGTATGAGCCCAAGGTATAGCATTTCTCATAATCCACTCTCACCTCTCTGAGGTAATGAGAGGCGAACACAGAGTTGCTCCTCCAGATCGTCGCATCCATAATTTGTCTGACCGACATGTTCTTGCGATAAGCAAGCGAGGTCGCAATAGCTCTCACTTCGTGAGCCTGCACTTTTAAAAGGCCGAAGTGTTCTTCCTCACACAAGAGATGCACTTCTCTTATAACTTCCCTCAGGAAAAAAGACAAAGCGTTCTTAGAAAGGGGCTTCTGAGGATCTTTCACCGAACACCACAAGGAGCTAGAAGAGCCTCTCACATTATTAGTGTGAGACAAGTAGGCTTTGAGGGCTCGGACTGGACAGTGGAGCCTCTCTTGTTCTTGACCCACTAGGTTAGTCAAGTTAGGAACCTCAAAGGTCCTTGGCCAGGGCTTTGAAGGGTTCTCGTTCTTGGCGAGGAAATCTATTCTTAAGGCACAAACTGCCCCATTCAGATTGAAGCCTACCTGCTTTTCAATTGCATGGACCTCACTGACCCTTTTAGCTGTTGCTAAGGCCAAAAGGAAGAGGGTTTTCTTCGTAACCTCCCTAAGAGAAGATTGTGAGATGGGCTCAAATCTCTTGGTGCCCAGAAATTTAAGAACCAGTCAAGGTTCCAAGAAAGGGAGCTTTAACTGGACCTGTTTGGTTGTCTCAAAAGACTTTACGAGGTCATGCAAGTCCTTAACGTGAGACACGTCCAAGTCTCTATGCCGACAGACTGAAGCGAGCATGCTTTTGTACCCTTTGATTGTGGACACTGCCAGACTAGCGTCCTGCCTGAGGTACAACAAAAAATCAGCAATCTGGCTCACAGAGGTAGGGGATGAGGAAACCTTGTGCTTCCTACACCAAGCTCTAAAAGTCTCCCACTTGGACTGGTAGTTCTCTATGAAGAGACCCTCCTCGCTCTGGCGATAGCTTTCGCAGCTTGCGCTGAAAATCCTTTCGCTCCAACAAGCTTCTCGATAGTCTGAAGGCAGTTAGTTTGAGAGTGAGGGGTTTTGATGATACCTCTCGAAGTGGGGTTGTCTGAGCAGGTTTGGACTTGCAGGAAGGCTTCTTGGAAAGTCCATCAACATGTCCACCACTTCCGTGAACCATTCTCTCGTTGGCCAGAATGGAGCTACCAGGATCATTAGTCCCGAATCGAGGAGGGCGAACTTCCTGACTGCCAGATTGATGATCTTGAATGGGGGAAAGGCATATGTGTCCATCCCTGTCCAATCCATCAAAAAGGCGTCAACTGCTACAGCCTCCTTGTCTGGAACCAGGGAGCAATAGTTGGGGATCCTCTTGCTCAAGTTAGAGGCGAAAAGATCTATTAGGGGTCTCCTCCACAGCCTCCAGAGACTCTGACAGCAGACCTGTTGGTTGAGGGTCCATTCTGTGGGAAGGACCTGCCCTTTCCTGCTGAGCATGTCCGCCCTCACATTCCTCTGTCCCTGTACAAACCTCATCAGCAGAACTACATTGTTCTCCTTCGCCCAAAGAAGGAGCTCCCTTGCTGTTTCGAACAGAGACAGAGAGTGAGTCCCCCCTTGCTTTCTGATGTACGCAAGAGCTGTGGTGCTGTCTGAGTTGACCTCCACAATCTTCCCAGACACCGAGTCTTTGAAGGCCTTTAGCCCTAGAAAAAAGGCCATCAGCTCCTTGTTGATTTGCCATTCCAACTGACTTCCTTCCCAAGAGCCTGAGACCTCCTTGCTTCCTAGTGTTGCCCCCCAACCTTACTCTTGACGCGTCTGAAAACAACACTAGGTCTGGGTTCTTCTTGTATAAGGAGATCACTTCCCCCAACAAGGCTGGATCCAGCTACCACTTCAGAAGATCCTTGACTTCTGCTGGAATGGGGAAGGAAAAGGAGTCTTCCTGCGTCTTTCTGTTCCACGTTTTCGAAAGAAAGTGCTGTAGAGGCCTTAGATGGAGTCTCCCCAGTGAGACAAACTGCTCGAGGGAGGAGAGAGTTCCCAGCAAACTCATCCACTCCTTCGCTGAGCACCTCTTCTTGTCCAGGAAACTTCGGACCTTTTCGAGACACTTGGTCTGTCTTTCCTGTGAGGGAGAAGCCTGAAAAAGAACTGAATTCAGAACTATCCCCAAATAGAGAATAGTCTGATTCGGCTTGATCTGAGACTTCTCCCTGTTGATGACCAGGCCTAGATCTTGAGCCATTATAAAATTCTTTTGTAAGTCCTCCAGACATTTCTCCTTTGATCGTGAACGAATCAGCCAATAGTCCAGATAAAAGGATATCCTTATCCCCTCTTGGTGCAGCCAGCCTGACACATTCGCCATTATCCTGGTGAAGACTTGAGGAGCCGTGCTGAGACCGAAGCAAAGCGCTCTGAATTGGAAGCACTTGCCCTGCATTACAAATCTCAGGTACTTCCTTGAAGTCGGATGGATGGGGACGTGAAAATATGCGTCCTGCAAATCGAGAGACACCATCCAGTCCCCTGGACGTACTGATACCAGCACAGACTGAGTTGTCTCCATGGAGAACTTCGTCTTCTCCACGAAGACGTTCAGAGAGCTGACATCCAGGATGGGTCTCCATCCGCCCGAGTTCTTGGGCACTAGAAACAGGCGATTGTAAAAGCCTGGGGAGGATAGATCCCGAACCGGTTCTATCGCTCCCTTGTCCAGCATTTGGTCGACTAGATCTAGGAGGGCCTTCTGTTTCCCCGGATCTGTGTACTAGGCTACTAAGGCCAGCGGAGTATCTGCGAGAGGAGGCTTCTTCAGAAAGGGGATTTTGTATCCTTCCTTGATGACTGAGAGGGACCAGGTGTCTGCACCTCTTCTCTTCCAAGACTGCCAAAAACCTGACAGTCTTGCGCCCACTGTCTGGAGGAGATGTACTTCATTTTCTGGAACGAGAGGCGGTATCGTCCTGGCGTCGTGAACGAGAGGCGGTATCGTCCTGGCGTCGTGAACGAGAGGCGGTATCGTTCTGGCGTCGTGAACGAGAGGCGGTATCGTCCTGGCGTCGTGAACGAGAGGCGGTATCGTCCTGGCGTCGTGAACGAGAGGCGGTATCGTCCTGGCGTCGTGAACGAGAGGCGGTATCGTCCTGGCGTCGAGAACGAGAGGCGGTATCGTCCTGGCGTCGAGAACGAGAGGCGGTATCGTCCTGGCGTCGTGAACGAGAGGCGGTATCGTCCTGGCGTCGAGAACGAGAGGCGGTATCGTCCTGGCGTCGTGAACGAGAGGCGGTATCGTCCTGGCGTCGTGAACGAGAGGCGGTATCGTCCTGGCGTCGTGAACGAGAGGCGGTATCGTCCTGGCGTCGTGAACGAGAGGCGGTATCGTCCTGGCGTCGTGAACGAGAGGCGGTATCGTCCTGGCGTCGTGAACGAGAGGCGGTATCGTCCAGGCGTCGTGAACGAGAGGCGGTATCGTCCAGGCGTCGTGAACGAGAGGCGGTATCGTCCAGGCGTCGTGAACGAGAGGCGGTATCGTCCAGGCGTCGTGAACGAGAGGCGGTATCGTCCAGGCGTCGAGAACGAGAGGCGGTATCGTCCAGGCGTCGTGAACGAGAGGCGGTATCGTCCAGGCGTCGAGAACGAGAGGCGGTATCGTCCTGGCGTCGTGAACAAGAGGCGGTATCGTCCTGGCGTCGAGAACGAGAGGCGGTATCGTCCTGGCGTCGAGAGAGAGGAGGTATCGTCTTGGTGCCATCGAGCAGTCGAGGAAGCAGAACGGTGTCGTGTCTTCGAAGAAGAGCGTAAGGGTTCCTTAGGAGAGTAACTCCGTTCACTCTTAGAAGTTGACTTCTTAATAGGCAAAGAGTCGTCTTTATGTTTATCGGACTGGGCGTGAGGGCGGCTAAAAGCTTGAACTAACGAAAAAAGTTGTTCCTGCATGACAGACATAAAAGATTTAGCAACTTCTGCTGGGTCTTGAGGTCCCGAAGGAGAGGGCTGACGAATAACACTCGTGGAAGGAGGAGAATCTTCGGCTGCTTTATCCCGACTTGCGGACTTAGACTTAGTCCTTTTCACAGGCACGGAGTCTAAATCATCCTCCGACGGACAAGGTTCATAACTACTAGAACCGGGAGAGAAAGAACGAGACAGTTCGTCGCGGTTCTACCTCCTCTTCGTAGGTCTTAACGCCTCAAACTTCCATTTGCATCTGGGAGAGGGATTCGGAGAAGAAATCAACACATCCGACACGTCTTTTCCGTGACGGTCAAGAGCAGCCTGGGAATCGGCAACAGGACTGTCTGAGGCGACGGCTGACCGAGGGTAAGTACCTCTCGCTTCCTTTCGGTTGTCGACGTACCTTCTCCCTTGGTCCTGGGAGCTTGGTAGAGGTCTAGACCTAGGGTAATGACAGGTTCAGTCAGTCACCACCTCCCCTGCACTTTCACAAGCACTAATATCACTTTCACACTTTCTTACCTTTAAAGGCCGCAAGTTGTTCTTTAATGGCCTTCAACTCGGCAGCCATCCTAGCGTACCGAGGGTCATCCGCAGATACGGATCCTGTAGAAGGGGCAGGAGTTACTAACTCAAGGGAAGGATTAACTTACAAAGAAAAATTAATTATAGGCTCAAAGGATGAGTCTACACTAAGCTCGTCTTCCTTCCCACGAACAGACTTACATTTAGACCTAGAAGCTCTCCTAACTCTATCGAGCTCTAGTTTACGCACATAGCGCTTCATAGTCAACCAATCCTTTTCATTCAAAATCTTACATTCCCCACACCTGTTATTAAGGGCACATTCAAAACCCCTACAATTCAAACACATGGTGTGAGGGTCTACCGCCATTTTTGGTAACCTCACCTTACATTCCTCATTCGCACAGGCACGGAATTGAATTTTATCACTCAATGATAAAAGCAAAAAAGCAAAGAAATAAAACACGATTGCCAAATCGTCAAATCAGTGTACTTCACCAAATAGCAGGCTGGTACAGCGAAACAGGGAAAGCGAAGAAAAACTCTTAATGACGGACCAACGTGTTGTCGATCCGACCGGCAGAGATGAACTGAAGAACAGAAAACAGGAATGATTCCTTGTACCACCCTGTAAGGGTTGTTAACCACCTAACCGCACAACCACCACAAGGCGGTTGCCGCGTTGTGAAAAATTCTGCCGAAAGTCAGACATATTAGCTATATACAGTATATACATATATATAACTGCCAGGTAAGTTCTATTCATAAAACTTGATTTTTTTATGAAAAGAATGGAGTTACATGAACACAATGAAATACTTTAAAGGGTCACCTATATAAAGGTCTCTCATGAGTGATAGAGGCAAGAGATGGGCCGAGTCCTGGAAACCGACCCAATATAATATACATATGATCTTCGCACAAGGGTTAACTACTGCAATGTAATTGTTCAGTGGCTACTTTCCTCTTAGTAAGGGTAGAAGCGAGACTTTAGCTATGGTAGGCAGCTCTCCTAGGACACCCCAAAATCAAACCACTGTTCTCTGGTCTTGGGTAGTCATAGCCTTTACACCATGGCCTTCCACTGTCTTGGATTAAAGTACTCTTGCTTGAGGGTACACTCAGGCATGCTGTTCTACCTTATTTTTCTTCCTTTTTTTTATAGTTTATATGTGAAGGATCTAATTTAATGCTGTTACTGTCATTTAAATAATTTATTTTGATTCTTCATTCTTCTCTAGTAGTTTATTTATTTCCTTATTTCCTTTCGTCAACGGGCTATTTCCCCTGTTGGAGCCCTTAGGCTTATGGTATCTTGCTTTTTCAACTAGGGTTGTAACCTAGCTTTAATAATAAAACTAATATAGGACTTCAGCGGCGCTCAAACTCCAGACTCGTAGATTGCGAGACACTGAAGTGCCCAATAGACTACTACAAGCTTTTCCCATTTTGTAAACAGCAGTATCTACCATTTTTATGGAAGGATGATAATCTAAGAAACCTGATAGCCACATTTAGGTTAAACTGTTCCACAAATATTTTTTCCCTCTAGCACAATTAACAATCTAATAATGAATCATTATAGAGAAGCCTTCACAACTTGCAAATTTAGATTTGATTATAGAATTTTTTTTATTATGTTTATGGTAATTTACATAAAGTATTCTATAATGATAAACATTGGTAAAAGCTCTCAATTTTACCATTAAGCTTTAGTACTGTATTGTACCTAAATATATTTAAAATTTACATAATTAACACAAATTATATTATTGTATTACACATATTTCATGGTAGTTGGTGGGTGTTTTCTTAATATCATTATTGGATTTTTAAGTAATGGATTGTAAAGTAGAGTTGTTGACATGCACCATAGTGATTTATAGGAATGTACTATCTGTTGTTCCTCAGGAAAGTGTTTTTTCACCCCATTACTTTCCTTACTTATCATTATTACTAGCCAAACTACAACCCTAGTTTAAAAAGCAGGAGGCTAAAAGCCCAAGGGCTCCAACAGGAATAAATAGCCCATTGAGGAAATCAACAAAAATATTTGCTGCAATTTTGAACTTATGAAGTTCTACCTATTCAACTACCCGATTAGGGAGATCATTCCACAACTTGGTCGTAGCTGGAATAAAACTTCTAGAATACCGTGTAGTGTTAATCCTCATGATGGAGAATGCCTGACTATTATTAGAATTAACTGCTTACCTAGTATTACGAACCGGGTGGTACAATCCGGGAAGATCTGAATGTAAAGGACAGTCGGAATTATGAAATAATTTATGCAGCATGCATAATGAACTAATTGAATGACTGTGCCAGAGATTAATACTGTACCTGAACCTAGATCAGGACTAAGAAATTTGATAGCCAGTAAGTTCCTCCCCAACAAATTAAGATGAAAATCAGCAGCTGAAGACCAGACGAGAACAATACTTGAAACAAGGTAGAATGAATTAAAACTTCTTCAGAACAGACTGATCACCAAAAATCTTGAAAGACTTTCTCAATAACCCAATTTTTTGTGCAATTGAAGACAGACCTAATGTGCTTTTCAAAAGTAAATTTGTTATCAAGAATCGCACCTAAAATTTTACGAGTCATATAGAGTTAAAGAAACATTATCAATGCTGAGATCCAGATGTTGAGGAGCAACTGTCCTCAACCTACTTACAATTATACTTTGAGTTTTGTTTGGATTCAACTTCATGCCTCATTATTTGCATCATGCACTAATTTTAGCTATATCTCTTTTAAGGGATTCAATAACCCCAGATCTACATTCCGAAGATGGAATTGATGCAAATAGAGTATCATCATCTGCATATGCAATTTGCTTGTTTTCTAGGCCAAACCACATGTCACGTGTATAAAGCATGAAAAGTAATGGGCCAAGAACACTACCCTGAGGAATACCAGCTATCACATTCCTATAGTCACTATGGTGCCAATCAACAACAATACAGTATGTGATATGTAGTTTGGGCTAGAAAACAATCTTGTTGTATATACAGATGATCCTATTCTCTTTCCATCAATACAATCTCCTAAAATTGACATATGGTTGTCGAGTCCCTTAATATATAACTAGCTCAAATTAGAGCATGGGGCAAATTATGAGGCAAGTAGATAAACCCTAACAAAGCTCAAAGTATTATTGTAAGAGAGTCAAGGACATTGGCTCCTTAACATCCAGATATTTGTACAGATAACTATAAACTTTAGGTGTGTTTTTTTATTGCAAATTTACTTTTGAGAAACACATTCAGTCTGTTTCTTCTTCAATTGCACAAACAAATTGGCATCTACAGAAAGTCCTAAGATTTTTGGCAATCAGTTTATCCCCTAAAGAAATGTTCCAATTCTATCCTTTTACCGTCTTTCTGAGTATTTTTCTTCTGTCTGGTCTTCACCTGCTGATTATCCTATTAATTGGATGGGTAAAAACTTGCAGTCCATTAAATTCCAAATTCCAGATCTAGATATTAATCTCTGGCACCATCGTTCAGTCATCTCTTTTTACATGTTGTATATATTTTACATAATCCAGATTATCCATTGTATTCAGTTTTTCCAGACTAAGATTCTTCAAGTAGTATTAGATATCCAGTTGTTTCTAACAGTCATGCCTTCATCTTAAAGTACAATATAACGCAGCATATTAATAATTTTATTCTAATTGTGATGAGATTGTGGAATGATCTGGTTACTGATTAAACCTAGTATACACAGACTTCCCTGCTGTTATAACAAGTAAGGTTAGAGCTGAGCATGCCTTGATTTCATTAGGAATTAAGACCAAGTAGCCTGTCCCAGATGTGTCATTCTAATGTAAGATATACTGTATACCGGGTATAAAATTTCATGCAAACTGGAATGGCATTTTGGGTGATCTCTCATATTTGAATTAATCATAATTGTATTTAAGTGTTGAACCTGTTGTTCTCTTGAATAAGAATCTGGTCAACATAATGTAACTGATAGATGTATACCTTAGCATGGGCTAAAATACAGAATGAGACAACCCCTCTCCAGCGAGCCAGCGCTCTCCTGTACGACAGCACTCCCCAGCACATCCACGCTCTCCAGAACCTCGGCATTAGCCAGCTCACCAGCACACCAACGCTCACCAGCACGACAGCGCTCACCAGCACGTTAGCACTGTCCTGCGCACCAGCGCTGTCCTCGCATCAGTGCCCCAGCACTCTCCTGCGCGCAAGTGCTCCCCGGCTCAACAGCGTTCGGCAACACGCCAGCGCTCGCCATCGAGCAAGCAGTTTTTTCTTGCAGAACAAGACTCTACGACTTCTAGGAAGTCACGCCATCATGAAGACAGGAAGCAACAGAAAGGCAGGTGGCCCAACAGGTCTCCTTCGCCCCATTTCCCTCCCCCCAAACGCATTACAGTGCGACCGTCGGGTGAAAGAGGGAAAGGGCCTCACAGGGGAATTCAAGATCCTGAAGATTCCACCTTCAAAGGCAGACCTCAAACCACTGCAGGTAAACTATGCTTCCTTGTGTACCTAGTATTAATTTAATACTGTCGCGTCCCAATACCATGGCGAGGTGGTATTAGGACAGTCTTGGTTACAACAGTTTTTTTCTACAAAAGACTTGGAATAACTTATACCTTGACAGTCACACTGCTAATATCTCAACACACAGCTTGCGTAGGCCGCATACCTTGCGTTGCAAGGTTTAGCGAGGTGTAGGGACTCCTTATTTTGGGTACATATCTATTCAAACTAAGGAGCCCCCTTGTAGCCAAAAAGTCAGTTTAGCAGGGATGTCCACCCTCCTAATGGGCGAGTTACCCATAATAAATAGCGTAGGTTTGTATTCCTGTTACGGAACAAATGACATATTCGGAGATAATTTGTATTTTTCTTAACGATACAAACCTTTAGCTATTTATACAAACTTACCTGCCGATCCTATCCCTCTTGAAATCCTACCTCCAAGCAAAGTGAGCTCAATCACAAATGTGTGAGTGGGAGGGGTAGTGAACTACCCTTCCCCCACTAACCAACAGTATGGGTAGTTAACCCTGGCTAAAATTTATTGGCTCGTCCTTTCAGCTTTGCCAAAAGTCATACCCCTAATAAATATCTAAAGGTTTGTATTGTTAGGAAAAATACAAATTATCTCCGAATTTGTCATTTTGTGCTCCTCTATACTTTTTCCTAATCTCAACCTAAGGCTTCTGGATGTGTGCTGTATAAGACTGGATACTCTTTATTAATGTGTACCTGCACTTGTAGGCTATTAGAAGGTAACTAAAATTACCAGCATTTTTGCAAAAATCATAGGCAAAAAAGATTGAAGTCTGGATGGATAAGGAACAAAAATATCACACAAAAAAGGCAACCAATATTGTTTAAGATTTGAAAATCCATCTCTATCCTTAAAAGTAAGACATTTAAAATCAATCAATGGTAAAGGATGTTAAATTAACAATTAAATTATTTCATATTATTGTCAAAATACTTACATAGGTAGATGTCCCGTTCCACAATGGCCCGACCAGGACAAGATACAATGTGAGATTGGAAAAGTGGCGTCTTTACAATATGAGTTGCATTAAAAGGGCACACCTTTACATCAGCGTCTCTGTGATTCTGGAGAATGAAAAACACTTGTTAAACTAAAATCCATTATTTTACTACTAGTTACCAGATATTAATATTGTACTACTACTACCTATGTAGTGCAAAAGTACTCAACAAATTAATTAATCAACACTAAACGAGAGCCTCTATGGTAGCCACGGTATCCCTTCAGGTAGTAGCCTAACACAGTATCTTTCTTCAAATACACCATTAGCTAATTAAAAGATTTTTCATGATACTGTTTATATATGACCACTGAATGTGGGGAGGACTGAGGGAACCATTAACCATTTAAATCTACTCATGTATCAGAATAATTACCCCCCCAGTACACAGTATTGTACTGTATTTGAAAAAATTGTGTTTATTTAAATAAATCTTCCAGACTAATATTGCCTATTTGCACATTGTCAAGGATGGGAGAAAAATTATATAATAAAAAAAATAGTGTCACCTTTTAAATAGAATAAAAATACTTAGCAGTAAAATACAGTAAAATAAAATCTCACAATGTAAAAGATGCCATTCATCACTCAAGATTGTGCAAATGCCAAAACCTCAACTTCTATTACAATCATTACCCAAGAAACTACTCATACTGCCCTCATCTGTCAGCAAATTGGATTAGAGGATCAAAAGAAAATAAGATATTGATAAGGAGCTACATACATACATATACCAAGGCACTTCCCCCAATTTTGGGGGGATAGCCGACATCAAACACGAAAAAAGGGGACCTTTCCTCTCTACGTTCCTCCCAGCCTGACAAGGGACTCAACAGAGTTCGGCTAGTACTGATAAGGTGCCACAGCCCAACCTCCCCCGTTATCCACCACAGATGAAACTTTTAACACTGAATCCCCTACTGCTACCACCTCCACGGTCATCCAAGGCGATTGGAGGAAGCAGCAGGGCCTACCGGAACTGCGTCACAATCGTTCGCCATTCACTCCTATTTCTAGCACGCTCTCTTGTCTCTCACATCTATCCTTCTATCACCCAGAGCTTTCTTCACTCAATCCATCCATCCACCCACCCAAACCTTGGCCATCCTCTTGTACTCCTCCCATCAACTCTTGCATTCATTACCTTCTTTAGCAGACAGCCATTTTCCATTCTCTCAACATGGCCAAACCACTTCAACACTTGAAATATTCACTCTAGCTGCTAACTCATTTCTTACACCTGTTCTCACCCTCACAACTTCGTTCCTAACCCTATCTATTCAAGATACACTAGCCTTACTCCTCAGACACTTCATCTCAAACACATTCAATTTCTGTCTCTCCGTCACTTCCATTCCCCAAAACTCCGATCCATACATCACAGTTGGTACAATCACTTTCTCATATAGAACTCTCTTTACATTCATGCCCAACCCTCTATTCTTTACCACTCCCTTCACTGTCCCCAACACTTTGCATCCTTCCTTCACTCTCTGACGTACATCTGCTTTCACTCCTCCATTTGCTGCAACAACATACTGATCCACTTCTTTTAAGTAACTCTCCATTCAACATGACATTCAACCTCGCACCACCTTTCCTTCTCGTACATCTAATAACCTTACTCTTGCCAACATCAACTCTCAACTTACTTCTCTCACATACCCTTCCAAATCCTGTCACTAATAGGCCAAGCTTCTCTTCCGAGTCTGCAACCAGTCCAGTATCATTCGCAAACAACAAATGATCATTCTCGTCTACCAGTTTCAATCCTCGTCCAAGCACTCACCTCTATCACCACCCCATCAACATACAAGTTGAACAACCATGGTGACATCACACATCCCTGTCTCAGTCCCACTCTCACCGGAAACCAATCGCTCACTTCATTTCCTATCCTAACACATGCTTTACTACCTTTGTGGAAACATTTCACTGCTTGCCACAATCTTCCACCAATTCCATATAACATCACATTCCACATCGCTTCCCTATCAACTCGATCATACGCTTCTCCAGATCCATAAACGCAACATACACCACCTTACCTTTTGCTAAATATTTCTCGCATATCTGCTCAATTGTAAAAATCTGATTCATGCATCCCCTACATCTTCTAAAACCACCCTGTACTTCTAAGATTGCATTCTCTGTTTTATCCTCAAGGAGCTACCATAAATAAAAAAAAAAAAACTTGTGTTTTTTCTAGCTATGTATACGAGTCATTTATATGGGTTTACTCTCAAGTTATTGTGCCATGATCAATAAAGAACAAGGTGCCTACTGGCAACTGTGAATGGTTACCAGCTATACCTTCACGCTGGGTGAGCGCAAGGCTGCATCTCATTCTTCGTACTGTTGAGGACTTGAGGGGTGTACGAGGTGGGACATTTGGATAAATGGCAGAGGTTTGTAGATATGAAAAATATAATTGTTTTGATAATTTGTAGTTTGAATAAAAACTTCAGATTCATTTATGTGGGGAATCTTCCTTTGTTGAGAAGTATCCATCGTTAAACTGTATTGATCTAGCCCTTATTTCATGATAAAGAGTAAAAAATAAAAATATACGACATTCAAAACTGGTTCGTATAGAGGCAAGGTCGAAATGTCAGCCTCTAATCATAAGTCAATGAATTAACAATAGCAAGTATTCTGGTATGAATAATATTTAGAATAAAGCATATCAATGAAAATTGTCCCATCAATACTTTGTCACTAACAAAAGTGAATTTGATTATTTACTCACATATGGGTTCCATAAAGTTACTAGCAAGTGAAGGATGGATGAAGAAAGAAATTGCGCACTTCACTTTATAGTAATACCTTGACATACGAGTGTCCCAACATACGAGAAATTTGAGATACAAGGAAAGTTTCGAGCAAATTTTTGCCCCGAGATATGAGACGAGACGGTTCCCTATGCAGCAGCTAGGTGGCCGAGTGTGCGAGAGGCTGCTCACGAGGACAGCATCACTCACTCTTTCCTGTCGGATCTCAGTCGCCTCAGGTTATCTCCAAGCATCGGCCGTAGTGTTTGCGTTTTTTCCATTAATCAGTACAGAATTAAGTGAATAAGCAATGGATCCAAAGCAAGCGAGTGCATAAGCAATGGATCCAAAGCAAGCGAGTGCAAACAAGGGTAGTGAAAAGAAAAAGCGTATGATGACAATCGAGATAAAGGCCGGCAAAAAGCGAAGGTGAAAGCGAATCCAAAAAGAGCCAAGCCGGAAGAAGAAAAGTAAAAAAATGAAAATGAAAGCAAAATTAGAATCAAGTTGAGTGTAACGTAAGATTAACATCTATTTATAAGTGTGTGTATAGTAAGCTAATTTAATTTAAGTTGAATTTAAAGTTTAAGTTATGTTACGTAGTGTTACAAAAGTGTAGCGTACCGAACGTGTTGCCGCCAAGTCTCTCACTTCCTCTTTTTCTCTCCCTCCTCCTCTGCACACACCGCCGTTAGCCACTACCGTCTGTCTCGAAGATAAGAACTCGATAATGTCACGTTTTATTGCAGATCATAACCAGAACATAGGTATTTGTTAATTTGTGAGCGTAAGTTGTGAATTAGAACAAGTAAAAACTTGTATTTCCACTGTAATATAATGTATTTAGGTATTTTTTCAGAGGGTGGGAACAGATTAATTGTTTTTTAGTTATTTCATATGGGAAAAATTTACCCGAGATCCGAGCGAATTGACATAAGAGCTCGGGTCCCGGAACGCACTAAGCTCGTATCTCAAGGTACTTCTGTAATACCCTTTATACCGAGAATAACGGATGATATGAAAAAAGGTTAACTGTCTTGCAAGAGTTTGGCCTAGATTAGACCATAGAAAAGGCATCTAGAGACTTATGGGTATATTGTAGTCCTTTAAATACTGTAGTGTGCGGTAAAGGTAGACCGTCCCTTCCAGATACCTGCACTAAGGAGTTGAGCCCGAGTGGTTCTTGCGGAACGCTAAGGTTGCAGCATCACGAGCTCTAGGGGGTACCCCTGCCGGCACTTCCAGAGGATTTATTGGCTTACAGGATAACTTCATGCAACCAGAAAGAGATCAAATTCTTTGAGTTCTTTTTGGTGCACTGTGCTCAAGAACAGATTGGAGAGTTTCAGTCCAAAAGGAATAGTTCTCTTAAAATATCTTCAACACACTTACAGGACAGTTACACATTATCCAGATCATTACCTCTTAATAGCCAAGATAGTAAAAGCTAAATCTGGTGTCGTTAATGGCCGGTTTCTGGGTCTTGGCTATGAGCTTTGGAATGTCTGAAAAAAAAAAAAATTCCCTCACTTAGGGTGCGAGATCAGGTAAGACAAGCCATACAGTTTGCTCAGTTTTGGCTGAACTTAGGGC
This sequence comes from Palaemon carinicauda, assembly GCF_036898095.1. Classification (NCBI taxonomy): domain Eukaryota; kingdom Metazoa; phylum Arthropoda; class Malacostraca; order Decapoda; family Palaemonidae; genus Palaemon; species Palaemon carinicauda. The sequence continues at coordinate 62,074,683 of NC_090739.1, forward strand.
TAAGAGGAAGACTATCTTCAAGGTCACACCTCTGTCCCATGCTTTATTTAAGGGCTTGTAAGGTGCCCTCTTGAGAGATTGCTAGACCTTTATCACACTCCAAGTTGGAATTCAAGTTCCTGAGGTGGGTAGATTTGTTCAAAATTTCTAATACGAGCTGAAAGTTTCTATAGAGAAGCAAGGTTGATTCCCTTCACTTTAAAGACTTGGCTCAAGGCTGAGTGATAGCCTTTAACAGCTGTGACTTTGAGAAACTTCTCTTTCAACAGGAACACACTGCTATCAGGGAAATTGTGGCCATGTCCTCCTATGACACCAATAACAGAAAGTTGAACACTTCACCTGATAGATCGGGATGCCACAAAACTCCAAATCAATCCATCAATCAATTGCCTGTTAGACCACTACGGAAGACAACCAGAAGCATCCTGAAAACAGGTGCTGAGTAACTTCCAACCATGAAGAGACAGGCGGTGAACTGTGTCGTGAAACTGTGTGTGGTTGACACAGTAGGGTTAACCAAGCTGGAGATTCAGAAGGTCTGGATACCCCTCCGCTTAAGGCGACTAGAGTTACTCATATGTTTACAGACTTCCTTACTTTGTTCAGAATCTGACGCATCAGGCTGAATGGGGGGATGGGGGGAAAGGCGTAGAAGTCCATCCCATCGGTGCTGGAATGCGTCATCCATTGCTGCAGCTGGGTAGGGGAATGGAGAGCAACACACAGGAACTTTGTTGTTAAGGGGAGTGGTGAATATGTCCAGGGTAAGGGAACTTCACAAAGTCAAAAGCCTTTGTCACTTGAGGAAGCTAAGAAAATTCTGAAACTGTCGTCCCCAGTCGGATCAGATTGTCTGTTATCACGTACCTCATTGGAATAAAGCGGTCTGAAAGGAAGACTGCATTTATTTTGGCCCCAATTGTGTATTCCCACAGATAGCTGGCATAGCAGATAGGATACGGAGCCTCCTTGCTTGTTGATGTAGTTCTACTGTAGAGTTGTTACTCATCAACCCCAAAGAATTACCTTTGAAAGCTACTGAAAAGTGGAGTAACGCTTGATACGCCACTTTCTTCTCTAGGTAGTGACTTTATCCCTGAAATCTGTTCTCTGAAGATGAGCTCCCCATCCTTGGCAAGAAGCATCTGTAAATAGAAGAAACTCTATATGGGCACTTCTACTAGGGCTGCAAGAGGGCCTGATGTCTAGAACCACTGGCTCTTTAGAACCCACTGCAGTGAGCAAAGGTCCATCTTTTCTAAGAGAACTAGTTTATCTAAGGATCTGAGATGATTGGCTAGCCTTCTCTGTCTTTTCCACTGCTGCAGCTACTTCTGTAGGAGAAAAGATGGTGGGGTGGTAGATTACCTTCAAATTGGACAAATTTAGCACGTCTGGAAGACAATTATTTAGTGCATTTAGCCACCACTGCATCGCAGCATTTCAAGAAACAGTTCCCCCACAGGAAAACTGTCTGATGACCAACTCTGGACAACTCATCAAATTGTTTCTTGACCTGTGAGTCTTTCACACTCCATCTGAAATGATAAACACACACACACTGAATTTGACGAGTGGTCCAGGCATAAGCAAAGCTGAATAGCTGACATGGCTGCTACCTCCACCTTTAGCATCTCAGATCACAAAAAGGTAGGGGGAAGGTAAGATAGCTTGACACAAGGTACACCTGGAACAGTGGCTACAACATCAAGGTCCATAGGTAGAGGTCTGGGGTACGTCTCCGAGTCGACATAAAATCATCTTTGATGGGATAGCACTAGGTAAGGTAACTTCAATGATCTGCTGGATCACAAAGTTCTCAGCACCAGAGACCTACAGTATTTGTTAAACAGATCTAAAATGTTGCGAGCTTTATTTGACAAGAACACATTAAACCTGTGTTTGATGCTGTGGGATTCTGGAAAGAATGCATGAAAAGCGCAGTGCCTAATAGTACCCTGGGCATGTGGCAGGTCTCCAAAAAGACATCAAGGGCCTACTACAAGACATTTGTCATCAGCAGTCTGCAAGAAAGAACTTCCAAGACATGTTGGAGTACAGCAATCACCTCACACTTAACAAAACCTGAAAACTCCTTGATGTAAATTCACGTTCTCCCTGCTACTTTAGGATAGTCCCTAAAATATAAGTCGCAGCGATATAAGCAGAAGCTTCGGCGAAAGGTAAACTCGATGCGCAATTCATGGGCTTGCAAGAATAATGCAGATAATGACTTAGCTTTCCTGCACCTTAACGAAAATGCCTGCTTAACAGAGACCATAATCTACACTCGGCTAAAAGTGGATAATTGCAAACAATAACGGTCCTAAGTAGTGTGGATTTCTCGTTGGTTTAGTCACAAAGCAAACCAGGACCAACACGTATGCATTCTTGCTTCATTCCCTTATTAACACAAAACCACCTTAACCTTTCAAGCCAAATGGCAGGAAAGGATTAAACAGCCTTGGATAGGATGCAACAGGTCATCCATACTTGTTGCAGCCAAAGACAAATGATGAGTTTTTGACAGGCAGGTGGGGCTACTGGCTCGCACTCACAACCTGTCATCAACTACCGTACCTCACCAACGATTTCAACAGCTGTTCCAGCTGTTGAAGACATTTTCTCTATTTTAAAGGATGTAATGTTTGTTTATCAGTAAGATGGCTAAGGGCGAGCAGTCTGTTCCATATCTTGGCTCTCCCTCTAGGCAAAGCTACCATCCTCATTTAGGGAAAGTAAATTTTGTTATTCGATTACTAAAGTCAAATTATTTTCTTCAATTAAGGAATAATGATTGTAGTCAATAATTACAGTAGAATAAAATAATTTTGCATTAAATATAGTAATACAGTAAATCACAGGTACAGTACTTAAAACAACAATGCTGGGAGATCTCATATTAGAATTAATTACTCAAATTTTATAATTTAGGAGTTTAATTTCTAAGAGTGCACTTTACCTACTCAAAAAGATGCTTTATTATACTGGACAGCAAACTAAAAACAAAAATAAAGAATAGTCGAGTCTTTATCACAGTTCGTTATACAGTATCAGTATAATCTTTTTTTTTACAAATAACTAGCCTCAAATAAAAGTAAAATATTACTGCTGGTATACCAAAAAGTTAACTACTGTATATAGAAGCCAGTATATGACAAACCTCTTGAATTGTCATACCTTGAATGCTCAAAAAATAGATTTGCATCTTTATAAAAATTACCTTCCAGCATTTCGTTATGTGACCAGCCATGCGATGGGGAAGTATCCTGTGGACAGGATCAAACGGACATTCTAGTAACTCTTCTGTTGCTCTGTAATTTGACATTCCTGCAAAGATGGAAAAATGGATGGTTTTCAATAAATTCGACAGAATAGGCTATTAGTAGAACACTGAAAAATGGTTATGCTACCTTATGAATTGGTTCTATTTGAGTACTAAATTATATAAATATTATGTTAACAAGTTATGGATGCCTCCCAACCGGTGTATTTCCCTGTTTAAAATGAAATTTGGTGATCATACAAAATTTGATAATTAAGCAAAGCAGGTTAATCACCGTTTGTGATAAATATATGATAAAATACTATAATTTCTAATCAAATATATGAACCATACATTTTGCCTACCCATTAACTTGTGTTTTACCCCTTTCTGGCCATGACTATTGGGGTAAGCATCTAATTTATGAGTTTTCCTACACTCCATATTTAATAACAATTACCATATATAAGATTCCAGTAGAACACCAGGGTTTTAGGGTGGGGAAACAAAAAAAAAACAGCTACTTACAGCAATAGTAAAGGTCAGAAATCCATATACACAAAATACCCTAATTAGCTAGAAAAATGTTATTTTTATTAATAAAATAAATTTTTGAATATACTTACCCGATAATCATGTAGCTGTCAACTCCGTTGCCCGACAGAATTCTATGGAGGGATACGCCAGCTATCACAATACTAGAAGGGGGTGTACTTACCAGCGCCACCTGTGGCCAGGTACTCAATCATTTGTTGTTGACACCTCCTCAATTATTCCTCGGTCCACTGGTTCTCTCTGGGGAGGAAAGGGAGGGTCGATTAAATCATGATTATCGGGTAAGTATATTCAAAAATTTATTTTATTAATAAAAATAACATTTTTCAATATTAAACTTACCCGATAATCATGTAGCTGATTCACACCCAGGGAGGTGGGTGAAAACCAGTGTACATGATTAAAGGATAGCTAAGTATCCCATATTTCATATAACAGTTATCTCAAATAACAATGAAATAATAAGTACCTGGTAAGGAAGTCGAATAGAACCGTTACTCTGCCTTTTATTTAAAGTTCGTCTTCCTTACTGAGCGCAGCGTTCCTCTTGGAGGCTGAATCAACCCAAAGGTGCCAAAGTACAAGGGGTTGCAACCCCTACTAAAGGACCTCTACCAAACCTTTAACCCAGGCGCTTCTCAAGAATGAATAGACCACCCGCCAAATCCAAGGATGCGGAAGGCTTCTTAGCCTACCGTAACAACCATAAAAACAACAATAAAAGTATTCAAGAGAAAGGTTAAAAAAGGTTATGGGATTAAGGGAATGTAGTGGCTGAGCCCTCACCTACTACTGCACTCGCTGCTACGAATGGTCCCAGGGTGTAGCAGTTCTCGTAAAGAGACTGGACATCTTTCAGATAAAATGATGCAAACACTGACTTGCTCCTCCAATAGGTTGCATCCATTATGCTCTGCAGAGAACGGTTTTTATTAAAGGCCAACGAAGTAGCTACAGCTCTTACTTCGTGGGTCCTTACCTTCAGCAATGCAAGGTCTTCCTCCTTTAAGTGAGAATGTGCTTCTCTGATCAGAAGCCTTATATAGTACGAAAGCCCATTCTTGGACATGGGTCTCGAGGGTTTCTTGATGGCACACCATAAGGCTTCTGACTGTCCTCGAATAGGTTTAGACCTCTTCAGATAATATTTGAGAGCTCTGACAGGGCAAAGAACTCTCTCTAGTTCGTTACCTACCATGTTGGAGAGGCTAGGTATTTCGAACGATCTAGGCCAAGGACGTGAAGGAAGCTCGTTCTTTGCTAGGAATCCAAGCTGAAAAGAACATGTTGCAGATTCGGTTGTGAAACCAATGTTCTTGCTGAAGGCATGAACCTCACTGACTCTCTTAGCTGTTGCAAGGCAAACGAGAAAAGCAGTCTTGAGGGTAAGATCCTTGAAGGAAGCTGACTGGAGAGGTTCGAACCTAGATGTCATAAGGAACCTTAAGACTACGTCTAGATTCCAGCCTGGAGTGGAAAGACGACGTTCTTTAGACGTCTCAAAAGACTTGAGAATGTCTTGAAGGTCCTTGTTGGAAGACAGGTCCAAACCCCTGTGGCGGAGAACTGAGGCCAACATGCTCCTATATCCTTTAATCGTAGGTGTTGAAAGGGATCTCTCATTCCTAAGATGAAGAAGGAAGTCAGCTATTTGGATCACAGAGGTATTGGTAGAGGATATTGAATTGGCTCTACACCAGCTTCGGAAGACCTCCCACTTAGACTGGTAGACTCTACGAGTGGAAATTCTTCTAGCTCTGGCAATCGCACTGGCTGCCTCCTTCGAAAAGCCTCTAGCTCTAGCGAATCTTTCGACAGTCTGAAGGCAGTCAGTCGAAGAGCGTGGAGGTTTGGGTGCAACCTGTCTACGTGTGGTTGACGTAGAAGGTCCACTCTTAGAGGTAGAGTCCTGGGGAAGTCGACTAGCCATTGAAGTACCTCTGTGTACCATTCTCTTGCAGGCCAAAGGGGAGCAACCAGCGTCAGCCGTGTCCCTTCGTGCGAGACGAATTTCTGCAGAACTTTGTTTATTATCTTGAACGGAGGGAATGCGTACAGGTCGAGATGGGACCAGTTCAGAAGAAAAGCATCCACATGAACCGCTGCAGGGTCTGGAACAGGGGAACAATAAAGCGGAAGTCTCTTGGTTATGGAGGTGGCAAACAGATCTATGGTAGGTTGACCCCACAAGGTCCAAAGTCTGTTGCACACACTCTTGTGGAGGGTCCATTCCGTGGGAATGACCTGATTCCTTCTGCTGAGGCGATCCGCTGAAACATTCATATCGCCCTGGATGAACCTCGTGACCAGAGTGAGGTTTAGACCTCTTGACCAAATGAGGAGGTCCCTTGCGATCTCGTAAAGGCTCCTCGAATGGGTCCCTCCTTGCTTGGAGATGTAAGCCAAGGCTGTGGTGTTGTCTGAATTCACCTCCACCACTTTGCCTAGCAGGAGGGACTTGAAGTTCAACAGGGCTAGATGAACTGCTAACAGTTCCTTGCAGTTGATGTGGAGTAATCCTTGTTCCTTGTTCCATACTCCTGAGCATTCCCGTCCGTCCAAGGTCGCACCCCAGCCCGAGTCCGATGCATCTGAGAAGAGATGAAGATGGGGGGTCTGGATGGCCAATGATAGACCCTCCTTGAGAAGGAGATTGTGCTTCCACCACAGGAGAGTGGTCTTCATCTCTTGGTTGATAGGGATAGAGACTGCTTCTAGAGTCGAGCCCTTGTCCCAATGAGCCGCAAGATGGAATTGAAGAGGGCGGAGGTGGAGTCTCCCTAGCTCGACAAACAGGGCCAGTGATGAGAGGGTCCCTGTGAGACTCATCCACTGTCTCACTGAGCAATTGCTCCTCTTCAGCATGCTCATGATGCACTCTAGGGCTTGGTTTATCCTGGGGGCCGATTGAAAAGCCCGAAAATCCCGACTCTGAATCTCCATTCCCAGGTACACAATGGATTGGGAGGGAATGAGTTGAGATTTCTCTATATTGACTAATAGACCTAGGTCTCTGATTAGATCTAAAGTCCAATTGAGGTTCTCCAGACAACGACGACTCGTGGAGGCTCTCAACAGCCAGTCGTCTAGGTAGAGGGAGGCTCTGATGTTCGATAAGTGTAGGAATTTCGCTACATTCCTCATCAGATGAGTAAAGACCATAGGAGCTGTGCTTAGGCCAAAACACAGGGCTTGGAACTGATAGACAACCTTTCCGAAAACGAATCTCAGGAAAGGTTGGGAGTCTGGATGAATGGGAACGTGAAAGTATGCATCTTTCAAGTCCAACGAGACCATCCAGTCCTCCTGTCTGACCGCTGCTAAGACCGACTTGGTCGTCTCCATCGTGAACGTCTGCTTGGTGACATACTCGTTGAGAGAGCTGACGTCCAGCACCGGTCTCCAACCTCCTGTCTTCTTGGCCACAAGAAAGAGACGGTTGTAGAAGCCCGGGGATTGATGGTCCCGGACTATAACCACTGCCTTCTTCTGCACAAGTAGCGACACCTCCTGTTGCAATGCTAGCCTCTTGTCCTCTTCTTTGTAGTTGGGAGAGAGGTTGATGGGCGATGTGGTCAGAGGTGGTTTGAGGCAGAATGGAATCCTGTAACCGTACCTCAGCCAACTGACAGACTGTGCGTCTGCACCTCTCTTCTCCCAGGCTCGCCAGAAGATCTTGAGTCTGGCTCCCACTGTTGTCTGGAGAATCTGAGAGTCAGTTCTTTCCCTTAGATGTCCTGGATCCTTTCCTAGACTTGCTCCTGTGAGAGTCTGGACGGGAGCTTCCTCGGCTGGGGGCTCTACCACGAAAGGGCGGTATGAACCTCGTAGCCGGGGTATCAGCCACTGGGGAGCGATAAGTCTTGGGGACTGAGGTGGCAACCTTAGACTTACGAGCCGATGAGGCTACAAGATCGTGCGTGTCCTTCTGTATCAGGGCAGCCGACAAGTCCTTAACTAGCTCCTCGGGAAAGAGGAACTTTGAGAGTGGAGCAAAAAGGAGTTGTGACCGTTGGCACGGTGTAATGCTGGCGGAAAGGAAGGTACACAGTTGTTCCCTTTTCTTCAACACCCCTGATACAAATAACGACGCTAGCTCACCCGATCCATCTCTGATGGCCTTATCCATGCAGGACATGATTAGCATGGCAGAATCTTTGTCCGCAGGAGAGGTTTTCTTGCTGAGGGCTCCCAGGCACCAGTCGAGAAAGTTGAACATTTCAAATGCTCTGAACAACCCTTTCAGAAGATGATCCAGGTCTGAGAAGGTCCAACAAACCTTCGAGCGTCTCATAGCAGTTCTCCGAGGCGAGTCCACCAGACTTGAGAAGTCAGCCTGGGCAGAGGCAGGTACTCCCAAGCCTGGTGCTTCCCCTGTGGCATACCAAACGCAACCTTTCGAAGCGAGCTTCGTTGGAGGGAACATGAAGGAAGTCTTGCCAAGGTGTTGTTTAGACTGCAGCCACTCCCCTAAGATCCTTAAAGCCCTCTTGGAGGATCTAGCTAGGACAAGCTTAGTATAGTTGGACTTAGCTTGTTGTACGCCCAGCGAAAACTCAGATGGAGGAGAGCGGGGAATAGCAGAGACGAAATGGTCTGGGTAAATCTCCCTGAGTAGAGCCAAGACCTTACGGAAATCAATCGACAATGGAGAAAGCTTAGACTCTTCCACGTCTGATGAGGGATCAAGGTGTGCCTCCTCATCATCCGACACCTCATCAGCAGAGGGTAGCGAAGCGATCGGACCAGAATGCTGAACCGCAGAGTCAGAACGGGTAGGAACAATAACAGAGGTTTCCTCTTCCTGTAACTGTTGAGGGAAAACCTGAGGCTCAGACTGCAAAGGCTGAACAACAGACGAAGCAGAAGGCAGGCGCATGGGTGAAGGAGGTTGACTCCTAGCAAGAGTTGAACCCAAGGATTGCACAAGCTGAGCGGAGGACGGAGGCGGAGTAGTCCGTTCCTGTTCCTGTGAGATGAGTGGAGCATGAAGAGGTTGAGGCTGCGCAGAACAAGGTAAAGTTCTCGCAAGCTGAGGCTCCTGAGGCGCAAGTCCAGGGTGTAGAGGAGCTTGCCTTGAGGAGGGTTGAGCTCGCTGCAGCGATGGTTGAGCAGACAGACTCACGGAGGGGAGAGGTTGTTGTACCCCAACCGAGAGTTGCACCACTGGTGGAGCAGCAAGGGGAGGCGGAGGAAGAGTGGAATAACTCTCCTGATCCCAAAGCAAGGGTTGCCTTAAAGAAGGCTGAGGCTGAACACCACTGGGAACAGCGAACTCCGAAAGTGGCTCAACATCGTACGCCTGGCAGATGGTGCTGCGACCAGGCGGAGCAAGTGCAGGCTGGGCGAGCACAGGCGGAGCGAGAACAGGCGGAGGGAGTGTAGGCGGAGGAGGAGGTGCAACACTCTCAGCCCGACACTCACGCATCAAGTCCGAAAGCTGAGCTTGCATGGACTGAAGCAGGGTCCACTTGGGGTCGGCAGAAACGATAACAGACTGAGGTAAAGTCACAGTCGGGCTCTGTTTAGGCAGAACCTTACTCCTCTTGGGCGGAGTACAGTCGACAGATGACTGAGGCGAGTCAGAGCTGAGCCAATGACTGCAACCTGGCTGAGCACTCGCGGACTGAACTCTACGTTTAAGCGGTCTCGAGACCTGAGACCAACGTTTCTTCCCTGCTAGTTGATCAGCGGACGAGAATAAGACGGGCTCAATCGTCTGCAGGTGGGAGTGACGGTCTAAGGAAGACACGCCCGCAACCACCGAGGATAGTTCTGTGCGCCTAACAAGGCCTGTCGAACCCTTAAGCCCTTCGACATTGCTTCTCCCCTGGGCATGGGAGCTTGCAAGAGGTCCCGGACTGGGAGGACGACTGGCTCGCACAGAAAAATCCTCACGCACCACACTGGCACCACTAGCACTTGGCACTGCACCGACACTAGCACTCGTCACAGCACTGGCACTATTTCCACCCACTGCACTCTTGACCTTCAGTTCTTTAACCTCGGCCATCAGAGACTTATGGTCACTTACCACTGATTCTACTTTATCTCCTAAAGCCTGAATAGCACGCAAAACAATTGACATATCAGGCGGAGGGCACACAGTAGGTTCGGGGGTAGCCACTACAGGGGTAGGAAAAGGTAGGGGATCATGAGGTGAGGAAAACATAGAAGAGTGAGAAGAACTTCTCCTAACTCTACCTCTCTCTAACTTAGATGAATATTTTAAAAGACGGACAAATTCCAATTCCGAAAGTCCGGCGCACTCCTCACATCGATTTTCTAATAGACAGGGCCTGTCCCTACAGTCAGAACAAGCGGTGTGAGGATCTACCGAGGCCTTCGGAATACGCCTATTGCAAGACCTACATCGTCTATGGGAGGGGGCTTGCGAAACGTCAGACATCTTGTTTCAAAGAGTTAGCCAAAGGGTGATCCAAAAACAAGCAAAATTCATTAACCGTTAATCAGTATTATATAAAAGCTATCTAGCTAATATAAAAAGGATTCCAGTAAAGCGACAGCCGTTAATCTGAGAGAATACTTCACCAAATATCCGTGAATAAACTCGAAGACCATAAGCGTATCCCAGAACGTCTAGCCGGAAGCACGACAGAGGAATAATTGAGGAGGTGTCAACAACAAATGATTGAGTACCTGGCCACAGGTGGCGCTGGTAAGTACACCCCCTTCTAGTATTGTGATAGCTGGCGTATCCCTCCATAGAATTCTGTCGGGCAACGGAGTTGACAGCTACATGATTATCGGGTAAGTTTAATATTGAAAAATACATAGTTCATACGATTGGCATGAAATTAATCATAACTAACAAGAATTTATATCACAACTATACTGTATACAATATAAAAATAATTTTCCTACAATGTACAGTATGTTTTGAATTGATTTTATCTTTATTTTCTGTGTATATGAATAGTTTTAAATAGACCCCCAAAAGAACAATACCTCTGCTCAAATGCATATTGCTTTGCTCACATTAAAAAATTATCTCCCTAATCCCGTTCCAGGAAGCAGTGCACGTTGCGCTATGAGCGTTTACCTCATGATGCATACTTTGCTATTATTTATGACTATCGGTTGAATGATAAATATTATGAAAATGAATAAACAAATATATTGATGCAGGCTACAAACATTATTCCAAGTCACTGCAGTCTAAAACAAAGGAACCACTCAGGCGCAGCATTTTTACCAGACCCATAAATAAGAATTAAAAGAAAAAAGACAATTGGGCATTTTTAACCAACAAAGAATTGCCAAAACAAAATTCTAACAGGAGCAATACTTGCTGGCACCGTATTGTTATCGAAACTTAGGAAAAAGTAGTGGGGATAACATCATTCTTTCATAAATACTTTTGTAATCATTATTTCCAATAAGGTAAAGTAAATTTATCGTATTAATAAATCAATAATTTCAAGAATATATTATACAGTAAGGAGTTAAAAAAAGATACTAAATATCCAATGCTGGCAGACCCCATAATAATACCTGTTCATTACAATAATGTGTTATCAATGCATCAAAAATGATATTTTAATTATAAAATAAATTTTTTAATATACTTACCCGGTGAATATATAGCTGCAACTCTGTTGCTCGACAGACAAAAAAACTGTACAAAAAAAACTCGCTAGCGATCGCTATACAGGTTGCGGGTGTGCTCATCAGCGCCAACTGTCGGCCTGATACCAAACTCTATGTAAACAAAGACTCAATTTTCTCCTCATCCCACTGCGTCTCTATTGGGGAGGAAGGGAGGGCCGTTTAATTTATATTCACCGGGTAAGTATATTCAAAAATTTATTTTATAATATTTTTAAATATTTAACTTAGCCGGTGAATATATAGCTGATTCACACCCAGGGTGGTGGGTAGAGACCAGTTAAATATGTTTACATCTTATGAGCTAAGAGTTTTTATTTCATTTTAGAAGTTATCAAAATAACAAAAACAAAATAAATAGGTACCTGGTAAGGAAGTCGACTTAGACGATTACTCTGCCTTATAAGTACGTCTTCCTTACGGAGCCTCGCGATCCTCTTAGGATGCTGACAGACCCCTAGGAGCTGAAGTATCAAGGGCTGCAACCCATACAACAGGACCTCCTCAAACCCCTAATCTGGGCGCTCTCAAGAAATGACTTTGACCACCCGCCAAATCAACCAGGATGCGAAAGGCTTCTTAGCCTTCCGGACAACCCATAAAAAACAACATTTCAAGAGACAGATTAAAGGGATATGGAATTAGGGAATTGTAGTGGTTGAGCCCTCACCCACTACTGCACTCGCTGCTACGAATGGTCCCAGTGTGTAGCAGTTCTCGTAAAGAGACTGGACATCTTTCAAGTAAAATGACGCGAACACTGACTTGCTTCTCCAATAGGTTGCGTCCATTATACTTTGCAGAGATATATTTTGCTTAAAGGCCACGGAAGTTGTTACAGCTCTAACTTCGTGCGTCTTCACCTTAAGCAAAGTTCGGTCTTCCTCACTCAGATGTGAATGAGCTTCTCGTATTAACAATCTGATAAAGTCTGACCAAGCATTCTTTGATATAGGCAAGGATGGTTTCTTAACTGAACACCATAAAGCTTCAGATTGGCCTCGTAAAGGTTTAGTACGCTTTAAATAGAACTTAAGAGCTCTAACAGGGCATAAGACTCTTTCTAGTTCATTGCCTACGATCTCCGATAAGCTGGGAATATCAAAAGATTTAGGCCAAGGCCGAGAAGGCAGCTCCTTTTTGGCTAGAAAACCAAGTTGCAGCGAACAAGTGGCTTTTTCCGACGAAAATCCGATGTTCTTGCTGAAGGCATGAATCTCACTGACTCTTTTAGCCGAGGCTAAGCATACCAGGAAAAGAGTCTTAAGAGTGAGATCTTTCAGGGAGGCTGATTGTAACGGCTCCAACCTGTCTGACATGAGGAATCTTAGTACCACGTCTAAATTCCATCCAGGGGTAGCCAAACGACGCTCCTTGGTGGTCTCAAAAGACTTAAGGAGGTCTTGCAGATCTTTATGTTGGAAAGATCTAAGCCTCTATGCCGGAAGACCGATGCCAACATGCTTCTGTAGCCCTTGATAGTGGGAGCTGAAAGGGATCGTCCTTTTCTCAGGTATAAGAGAAAATCAGCTATTTGAGCTACAGAGGTACTGGTCGAGGATACAGAAACTGACTTGCACCAGTCTCGGAAGACTTCCCACTTCGATTGGTAGACTCTAATGGAAGACGCTCTCCTTGCTCTAGCAATCGCACTGGCTGCCTCCTTCGAAAAGCCTCTAGCTCTCGAGAGTCTTTCGATAGTCTGAAGGCAGTCAGACGAAGAGCGTGGAGGCTTTGGAGTACTTTCTTTACGTGTGGCTGACGTAGAAGGTCTACCCTTAGAGGAAGACTTCTGGGAACGTCTACTAACCATCGAAGTATCTCGGTGAACCATTCTCTCGCGGGCCAGAGGGAAGCAACTAACGTCAACCTTGTCCCTTCGTGAGAGGCGAACTTCTGCAGTACCTTGTTGACAATCTTGAACGGTGGGAATGCGTAGAGATCCAGATGTGACCAATCTAGGAGGAAAGCATCTATATGTATTGCTGCTGGGTCCGGGACTGGAGAGCAATAGATTGGAAGCCTCTTGGTCAGCGAGGTTGCAAAGAGATCTATGGATGGTTACCCCAAGTGGCCCAAAGTCTCTTGCACACATCCTTGTGGAGGGTCCATTCGGTTGGAATTACTTGCCCTTTCCGACTGAGACAATCTGCTATGACGTTCAAGTCGCCTTGGATGAACCTCGTTACTAGGGAGATGTCTTGACCTTTTGACCAGATGAGCAGGTCCCTTGCGATCTCGTACAACGTCAGTGAGTGGGTACCTCCTTGTTTGGAGATGTACGCCAAGGCCGTGGTGTTGTCCGAGTTTACTTCCACCACTTTGCCTCGAAGGAGATACTCGAAGCTTTTCAAGGCCAGATGAACTGCCAACAGCTCCTTGCAGTTGATATGCATGCTCCTCTGACTCGAGTTCCACAGACCTGAGCATTCCCGACCGTCCAGTGACGCGCCCCAGCCCAAGTCCGATGCGTCCGAGAAGAGAACGTGGTGGGGAGTCTGAACAGCCAGGGGGAAGACCCTCTCTTAGGTTGATATTGTCCTTCCACCAAGTCAGACAAGACTTTATCTTTCCGGAAATCGGGATCGAGACCGCTTCTAGCGTCTTGTCCTTTTTCCAGTGAAAAGCCAGATGGTATTGAAGAGGACGGAGGTGTAGTCTTCCTAGTGATACAAACTGTTCCAGGGATGACACCGTCCCCACCAGACTCATCCACAGCCTGACTGAGCAGCGTTCCTTCTTCAGCATCTTCTGGATGGATAGCAGGGCTTGATCTATTCTGGGGGCTGATCGTCTTGTTGTTCAGCAACGTCCTCATCAGATAGTTCCTCATCCGAAAACTGATGAGGAAACGGCAACGGAGTGGGTAACGTCTGGCTCGCTGAGTCCGGTCGCACTGGTGCATGCGTGACGGAGCCGGACGCAACATCATGGAATTGCTGCACAGTCTGTGAACTGTCAACAACCATGGGTGCGCGAGGAAGCACAGCGTCCACCCGAGACTGTCTAGACCGTCTGGGTTGTGCAGTCAACACCATACCGGGTTGCTGAGGTTGACGCACCGCGTCAAAACAAGTCACCTCTGATGGTTGTTGAACGTCCTGAACGTCAACAACCACCTCCGAGCGTCGCTTAACGTCAACGTGCGGCTGGCAACCCACACTGGGTCGCATCGGTGGAGGAACCACCTCAACTGGTAGACGCGAGAAGGTTACCTCAGCGTCAACAGGACGCACAACCGACCGGTTGGAAGGTTGTTGGCCAGAAGGTTCAGCAGCAACCTTCTCCGCATTAAAGTCCTCTATCAAGGACGCAAGCTTGGACTGCATGTCTTGCAGCAAAGCCCATTTAGGGTCTACGGGAGCAGGTGCGGCAACAGACGGGGTTAGCGACTGAGGCGGTACCGCTTTCCATCCCTGAAAGCCTTGTTTATGCATGACATAATTGTACAGCAAAACTTCAAAGGCTCGAAAACAGCTGTGAAGTTGGCCTGTAAAAAACTGGGAGCGTCTCCTGGCCAGGCGCCAGGGAGAGTCTACGAGATTTGAGAAGTCTATCTGGGCAGAGGCAGGAACTCCCAAGCCGAGAACTTCTCTCGTGTCGTATCAGACTCTCGCTCTATAAACCAGTTTAAAAGAAGGGAAAGCAAAGGCTGTATCCCCCAAACTCCTCCTGGTGATAAACCAGTCGCCTAGCAGACGTAAAGCTCTCTAGGAGAGCGAGAGAGCACTAGCTTATAAACAACGGCTTCGAAGTAGCTAGGCCTAGTGTAAGCTCTGACGTTTAGGCGAACGAGGAGCAGCAGTTACAAAAAGATCCGGACAAAGATCCTTAAAAATCAGCATGATTTAATTAAAGTCCATAGAGGGCTAAGCAGCTTTAGGCTCCTCTCCGTCTGACAGAGTCCTCAAGGGAATATCAGTAGGAGGGGAACAGCAACTTCCTCATCTAAAGGAACCTTGTCCGATAAAAGCTGAGTCTCAAGCAAGGGAGAGACCTACCGTGGTGGCAATGCTTTACAAGCAGAGTCCACACACACTGGTGCAAGTAGCGGACCAGGACGCAACGTCATGTAACTGCTTGACAGTCTGTGAACTGTCAACAACTGAACTGTCAACAACAACAGGTGCGTGAGGACGCACAGCGTCCACTCGAGACTGCTTTGACTGTCTAGACTGAGCAGTCAAAACAACTCTAGAATGCGGAGGTTGACGCACAGCGTCAAAACAAGTCAACTCCGATTGTTAGCGAACGTCCTGAACGTCAACAGGAGCATCAGCAAGTGGCCTAACGTCCAAAAGTGGCTGAAAATCCACACGAGACCGCATCGAGTGTGGTTCTAAACAACCTGACTGACGTGACTTAGCTACGCCAACGTCAACAGGATGCACAAAGGAACGTTAGGTTGGCTGAAAGCCAGGATATCGATGAGATAAACGGCTAGACTCAACGGACTAATCGGCAGAATAGTCTTCCATAAGGGAGGCAAGCATATTCTGCATGTCTTGCCGTACAACCCATTAAGGATCCACGGAAATGGTTGCGGTAAGAGACGAGGGTAACGTCTGTGACCGCACCACTTTGCCAACAAAAAAGACTCTCGGAGTCTGTGTTACGCTTTTGTTAGGCGGCGAGCAGTTTTCCGATGACTGCAAAGGGTCAGAGCTGTCCTAATGGCTGTAACCAGGACGCTGGACCTGTCCTGAAAGGACTGACTTTCGCTTAAGGGTCTCGAAACCTTGTTACAGGTTTCTTATGCGAAAAGCCTTCGGATGACGAGGAGAAAAACGTCTCTCTCGCCTTATGGTAGGGGAGATCTTGGTAAGATACACCCGATACCATAGAGGGAAACGTCTGTTCGTTGATCAAGGCCTCTCGAACCCATAAGTCGTATGACATTACTTCTCCCCTGGGCTTGGGAGCTTGCAAGAGGTCCCGGACTAGGTGAACGACAGGCACGAACAGACGAACCCTCGGTCGCAACACTGATAACACTTTGCGCAATATCACTTTATCACTACGATTTTCTGTTTTGCACTTATTTCACTGAAATCGAAACTTTTACTGATTTCTACCTGAAGCACGCAATTCTACCCTCATCAAAAGGTAGTAATTGCGAAATCAGTCGTATAATGCAAGCACATTAATACCAGCAAAAAACAGTAAACATATTTTAAGATAAAAAATTCAGTGGTTGGGGAAGAGACTAAACACTAGTTCATTCAAAACTACGTTTTCAATCTCTCACCGTACATTGCCTGGGGACGAGAATAAAAAACTAAAAACGTTTTATCCTTTCTCCCCGTACAGAGACTAGGGACGACAGTAACTCGAGAACAACGTTACCCGCTTGAACGGAACGTTTTCTCTCCTCTCTCTCCCTCCGTCTCTATCTCTCTCTCTCTCTCTCTCTCTTGATATCGCACCTAAGAGAAGAGCCCACTTACGTTTCGTCAAAAAAACATGTTATTTGACCAAAGGAAAAAACTGAAAGGTTTTTCAATTAAAAAGTTCCTTTAAAATAGAATTTAAAACATTTAAGCTTTGAAAGAAGAATGAACAAAACGTCAGAATCGATTTACTCTTTCTGCAAAGTGAAACCGTGATACTCTCTCTCTCTATCGTAACGATAGAGCGCAAACTGCGTAGCATAAATAAACTAAACGTTAGTTCATCTTTGAAACAGTACGAAGACTATTCAAAGAAAATCTTTCATAAAATATCTATTAAAAAATATTCATTTAAAAAGTTTTAAATCATTAGCTCTTTAAAAGCTATTTACGATTGAAAGGGCTCAACGTTGTTTAACTTCGGTTTCCAAGTTAGGACCGCCTACTCTCAGGAAAGGTCGCATATAAACAAATCATTAAAATTTATTTTTATGTTTATTATAAATGGAAAGTTAATTGAAGAGGCCTAATAAAGGCGGTGAGATATAAAATATATAGAGGAAAATCTATAATCAATTTATAACGTGATAAGATAATTGCTAAAAGCCTAAACACACTTCCGTCTAAGGGAAGGGTCGGCCATTTAAAAGTCAAAGAAAGTCCATACTCTCTTTGTCATCAAAAAATAAATCTATCCAAAAACGAGTTCAAGATTTAAGATGAAGATAAAACACCTGCACTGCGAAAGCTCAAACCAAAATGAAGTACTTCACCAAATATGTTGAGAAAACTCCAGGTTCTACAGCGAGTATTGATACGTCTTGTCGTCAACGTCGACAGAGAAGAATTGAAGGTTTTGTTTACATACAAGAGTGGTATCTGGCCGACAGTTGGCGCTGGTGGGCACACCCGCAACCTTCATAGCGATCGCTCGCAAGTTTTTTGACTGTTGTTTTCTGTCGAGCCGCAGAGTAGCAGCTATTATATATTCACCGGCTAAGTTAAATATTTAAAAAAGAATAATGGGCCTAACTTTATATTTCGTTTGTTTTTTTAATTTCAGTATTTGAATATGCAATATAATCATAGCTTTTATTTTATTGATTATGTTAATTAGGAAAAGGTTAGGGTATTAAAGTGTACTACTATATGAAAAGCTTTCTTTTAGTAGGAAAGCTTTTCCCGTTCGTAACTATAGTAAAAACCTTTGGAGCAATGAGATTATGTTTAATCGCGAGTGAAGCGATCATATCACAGAGTAAAAACTAATAAACCATTAGCTTGTTTAGGTAAGGAGGCATTTGTATTAAGATGAACACTGTTACGAAAGACTCCATAGAAAATTGGATGAAAACCACAGTTTTCTATGCGTCTAGAAATCCGGGCAAACAAAAGCTCCAGTGTTTTGATGGCGTTTCCTTACTGTTACTTGGTTTTGATTACGGCAAATTTTTTATTGCGGTGACTTTTTTTATAAAGATGACAGACAAAAGCAAAGTTTAAAAAGTTAATTTAAATATCTACACAATTAGACATGGACACTATATTTGAATGTGTGGAGCCTTTTTATATCAGCAGCCAGTTCCCCCAGCAA
>NC_090739.1:62098141-62110641 GCF_036898095.1 Palaemon carinicauda
AAAGAGATTTCCAAATCAGAGGCAAGCTACGAGAAAAAAATCTACAAAAATATCTTTTACTTACGATGTTTAGTTATTAGTAACTATACATGTCTGCTATCATATCAGTACTGCGGCTAAAGAATTATCAATGTGTTTTACGTGTATAAATCCAGCGAATGATAAAGAAAAAAAATAATCTTATCATCTACCACAGCTTTAACTTTGAATAAGCTCATAAAGACGAAAGCCACCCATTGCAAGGAATCATCGGTAGTAATGTTACCACGAAAGCCCCTTACCAAAGAATACAACTTAGAACATATAGCAAGTTTGGTATAATGGCGGCTCTGGTAATAAGGAAGAGAACCGCCCACCGCAAACATAGTCTTTAAGTTTTTCGTGACCAGACGAGACGTGTACATCTCGCAGAAAAGACTATATAAGAAACACAACAATGACACTCCGAAGACATATCCTGGCCCATAGAAATCATGGGTAATACACCAACATTACATCGATATCAACGACCAGAAACCCTCTCTGAAAGGAACCACAATCATTCACAGAGAGAACAACTACACCAGGTTTATAATAGCCAAGGCTGTAAGCATCGCCCTTCAAAGGTCAACGATGAACATTGAACAGAATTTTAATTATGCTCTCCCTTCAATCAGAAAATAGACTTGCAATAAATTGCGAAATGGTGGAGCGGGATTCCCCTCAACATCTGAAATCATGAGCCCTTCGGGAGGAACGTCACATGACCCTAACGGCAAAGCGGTCTTGACCGCCTGACCTGCAGTACCGGTGTTATTTATGGTGGTGCATATTTGCAAGTATGTCTGTGACACACACAGATACACACGTGCAAACACACACACACAGATTGCCCGGAGCCTATCTCCGGATGGGGCTCGGTATTTTTGTGTATGCATGTGTATACAGTATATAAATATATACTATGTGATCATCCTCTCTTTTTATAATCTTCTAAGGAACTTTGGATATTTTGAAATATCTAAATTTTTAAATTTTGACTAAAACTCAATGTATAAAAGGAATTGTTAAACTTATGTTAATCAATAATCCTTTGATGAAGACAAAGCATTGTCGAAACAGTAATCGGAATACATTAAAAAAAAAATAATCAGTTTCTTTAACCAAAGGCTTCAGTCGGCAAATCTAAAGAAACTACGCAAATACAAAAATTCTTGTGAGAAACATGTTTAGTCCACTAAGGCAATCGACTTCAAGGAAAACTTTAATATACTGTTTGTGTGTATATATATATATATATATATATATATTAAATTATTTAAGGTTATATAGAACTCTGGGAACCCCTCCCTTAACTAACATTGTTTTAGGTGTCATTGAGAACAAAGGCAAACTGCCAGACCGAGTGGCCTGTTTAGCCAAACCATTGTATATATTCTTAGAGGCTATACTACTACTTCCTTGCTTATTATTATTATTATTATTATTATTATTATTATTATTATTATTATTATTATTATTATTATTATTATTATTATTATTATTATTACTATTATTATTATTATTATTATTATTATTACTATTATTATTATTATTATTATTATTATTATTATTATTAGTTTAGAGAACACCGCCTCGGAATTGGTAGTACAGTAAGACTATGTTACGGGAACGAAATTCCAAAGCAATTTTCAGTTTTATTACTCACTTATCAAAGCTATAGTAAATATTATTATCATAATAATAATTCTATTATTTATAACATTCCTGACAGCCTATTGCCTTGCCAAGAATGCTTCATTAGAAGAACACTCAAAAGTAAAGAATAAAAGAAGGAAAAGGAGAATTTCCACGGGATCATTCCTTTGAAATCTTTTCTAATTCACTTTCAGTCAAGAATAAAAGAAAATTTCCTTTCAATCGCTACTTCATTCCGTTTTCCTTTGTACACACATGAGTTAATTTTCCGGCGAAAGAAAATATTCTTACTGATTAAAAAACAATTTCACGTAGAAAAAAAGGAAAAAAAATCTCACGGAATTAAACCTTCTCACTGGAAAAAAAAAAAAAAAAAAAAAAAACATTCTCACGCAAAACAAGTTTCTCATTGAAAAAAAAAATTCTCAGTGAAAAAAAAAAACATTCTCCCGGAAAAAACCTCACTGAAAAAAAAATGTTCTCACGCAAAACAAACTTCTCCATAAAAAAAAAATTCTCAGTGAAAAAAAAAAAAAAACATTCTCCCGGAAAAAACCTCACTGAAAAAAAAATTCTCACGCAAAACAAACTTCTCCATAAAAAAAAAAAAATTCTCAGTGGAAAAAAAACATTCTCCCGGAAAACAACCTTCTCACTGGAAAAAAAAATTATGCAAAACAAACTTCTCACTGAAAAAAAAAAAATTCTCGGTGAAAAAAAAAATATTCTACCGGAAAAAAACCTTCTCACTGAAGAAAAAAAAAACATTCTCACACAAAAACTTCATCCTGGAAAAAAAAAATTCTTTGTGAATAAAAACATTCTTCCTGAAAAAAACCTTCTCACTGAAAAGAAAAGAAAAAACATTCTCACACAAAAGAAACTTCTCACTGAAAAAAAAAATCTGCGAAAAAAAAATTCTCCCGGAAAAATACCTCACAAAAAAAAAAAAAAAAAAAAAAAAACATTCTCACGCAAAACAAACTTCTCACTGTAAAAAAAATTCTCAGGGAAAAAAAAACATTCTCCCGAAAAAAAACCTCACTGAAAAAAATAAAACATTCTTACGTAAAACAAACTTCTCACTAGAAATAAAAGAATTTCTCAGTGAAAAAAAAAAAAAACATTCTCCCAGTAAAAAACCTTCTCACTAAAAAAATAAAAAAAAATAAACATTCTCACGCCAAACAAACTTCTCACTGAATAAAAAAAATTATCAGTGAAAAAACATTCTCCCAAAAAATACCTTCTCACTAAAAAAAAAAAAAAAAAAAAAAAAAATTCTCACGCTAAACAAACTTCTCACTGAAAAAAAGAAAATTCTCCGTGAAATAAAAAACATTCTCCAAAAAAAAACCTAACTAAAAAAAAAAAAAAAATTCTCCTGCAAAACAAACTTCTCACTGAAAAAGAAAATTCTCAGTGAAAAAAACATTCTCCCGGAGAAACAACCTTCTCATTGGAAATAAAAACATTCTCACCCAAAACAAACTTCTCACTGAAAAAAAAATTCTCAGTGAAAAAAAAATTTTCACGGAAATAAAACATTGTCACTAATAAAAAATAAATTTTCACGGAAAAATCTTTCTTTCAGAAAGAAAAACTTCACTGAAAAAAAAATCCATTCTCACTAAAAAAAAAAAAACATTCTCACTGAAAAAAACAATTCTCACTGAAATAAAAAACATTCTCACTGAAAAAAACCATTCTCACTGAAAAAACAAACAATAAAATCTTTACCACTGAAAAAAACCTTCTCACTGAAAAAAACCTTCTTACTGAAGAAAACCTTCTCACTAAAAGAAAAATACTATCACGGAAAAAAAACCTCACTGAAAAGAAAAAAACATTCTCACGGGAAAATCATTCTCACTGGAGGAAAAAAAACCTTCTCACTGAAGAAAAAAACATTCTCACAAAAAAAACCTCACTGAAAAAAAAATTCTCACTGAGAAAACATTCTTAGTGAAAAAAATTAAAACTTTCTCGCTGATAAAAACATTCTAAAAAAAAATTCTCACAGAAAAAAAACTCACTGAAAGAAAAACATACTGAAAAAAAAATCCCTAAAAAAAAATTCTCACTGTATAAAAACAGAAATCTTCATACATAAAGCATTGGAAATTTTATAATTTTCTGTTTCATTAATATTACCCTTAATTTAGTACACTAATGGCAACAAAAATGCGAATTCGTCGTTTTTCCGTAATCTATGAGCCAAAGCATTGCCTTCATGTTAACTGCTAGTTATATCTGTTTATCTTATTTTTAATGTTTAAATACAAATTTTAACTTTTCCTGTTGTGGTCTTTAATTTGATAACAAAAAATAGAGTTTCATAATACATTGTTCTTTAAATTGATTTTTTGGAAGTCCTTTGATATATTTTTTTCAGGTTAAATCAAGTTAAATCTTAAGACATCTTTCTTGATTATTTTGACGATTTTTTTCTTCTTCCTGTGTACTTCATGTTCGTTCAAACACTTAGTTAGAGAGAGAGAGAGAGAGAGAGAGAGAGAGAGAGAGAGAGAGAGAGAGAGAGAGAGAGAGAGAGAGAGAGAGAGAGAGCGCGTAGCAGAACATTCTCGCTCCACTTTTATTTGGTCTTCATTTCTAAATGGCAACACTTCATCAATATTTATGTTTTTCTTATTAATTATACGTATATCTTTCCCTTTTCCAGTATATTTCTACTTATGTATGAATCGTCCTCTTTATATGCCTTCCATTCTCTTAAACTAAAATATATTCTAAGAAATGATTGACGAAAATGACAGCTACAACCCTGGGAGGTCTATTGAGTCTTGGTCACACCTTTCATCTTTTGTGCTAGCATGAGTCCTAGTTTTGGAATTTCCTTTCGGCAGTTTTTTTATTTTATTTATTTATTTTTTTTGGCCATATTCCTCTCTTTTCTCTTGCATTAGAGGAGTCACGTCGCCTACATGACAGGGCTAAGTAAAAGATATAAGATGTATTTTCTAGTTCAGTGATATATATATATATATATATATATATATATATATATATATATATATATATATATATATATATACATACATACATATATATACATATATATATATATATAGAGAGAGAGAGAGAGAGAGAGAGAGAGAGAGAGAGAGAGAGAGAGAGAGAGAGAGAGAGAGAGAGAAGGGCGGTAATAGGATGTTTGTTTTCCTAATGTCATTAATGTCTATACACAAACTCTCACATATACATTCATACATGCATACATACATACATATATATATATATATGGATTACCATGTATTATATCAATGTGACATCTTGCCTATGTACATAGTGCTTATTTCACATATCTTTTATAACATATGAGTAAATAAAAACTTTAATTAGGTATCAAATACACGTGACGTGAAACTATGTTACATTACAATGCTACGTTCAGTACTTTGAATTAACCCAGCTTCTTTCCATATTATTTAGTTTAGTTACTTACTTGGCGGTTCATTAATTATCCAATGAACTAATACTAGTAGATCCCGCTATTTAATTATGTACTTATTCATCCATTGATGTATAACCGCGGTATTGACTATTTTCTCCTTCTCTCTCCATTAACTATGAATTCAAATCCCATTATACATCATTAATTCTACTGAATAGATATTGGTAAACAATAAGCTAAAATATATCCATTATAAAGGAATGCAACGAATGTTAGCCTTGTATGTATGTATGTATGTATGTATGTATGTATGTGTGAAAAGTGGCGCAAAAGAAACTGAAAGAGAAATCTTGCAGGATCTGATACCCATATCTCTCTCTCTCTCTCTCTCTCTCTCTCTCTCTCTCTCTCTCTCTCTCTCTCTCTCTAGCTCTTCACAAGGAAATTTCGAAAAGTTTCTTATTGCAAATCGATGACGCACAAGTGATCAATCACTGAACACCAGGGGGTATCAAGGATAGTAGCTAATACACCCTGTAAGAGATATCATATTACAGATAAGAATGTAGGTCACCTTGTTTCTATGTAATGTCACCCTTCATAAACACACTAACTAAAGGAAAATGAATATATAGATTCCATAAATAAAAGACATACACTACTACTACTACTACAACAACAACAACAACCACAACAACAACAACAACAACAACAACAACAATAATAATAATAATAATAATAATAATAATAATAATAATAATAATAATGATAATAATGAAACCTCTTATTTATGAGGGAAGAAAGGAATAGGGCAACGCCACTTAGTCCTAATACGATTTCAAACTACCCTTTAAATCAGGCATAGAAAAATAATAAGTAGAAATTTCTTTTAAAAAGAATTAGCATCCCTGCTTTTGTCCCTCTTCTGCAAGTTACAATATCAATGTATAGCATGTTCCCTACTGCTATACGTTCGATGATAATTATGATTATATGTCTATTTGGCATGTTTTAAGTGACCGAAATAAACGTTTTGCGTGGTCCTACTTCGCCAGTTCCCTAATAATAATAATAATAATAATAATAATAATAATAATAATAATAATAATAATAATAATAATAGGAAAAACATTTCAAATAATCCATATGTTTCCCCCGTGATGTTCCATAGCAGAACCATGCCTTCCCATACCAACAGTGGGTATCTTTGTAGCCAATATTAAAGGGCTCCATAACAGTACATACTATATATATATGTATATATATATATATATATATATATATATATATATATATATATATATATATATATATATATATATATATATATATATATATTCCTTCAAGCAGAAAACTGATTTGCAGTAAACTGCGAAATGATGGAGAGGGATGGACCTCAACATCAGAAACGTCACAGCCCAGCGATGGCCAAGAAGCAGCATTACGTTACCTCTGGCCCTCTGCATGACTATTATTATTATCATTATTATTATTACTAGCTAGGCTACAACCCTAGTTGGAAAACCTAGATGCTATAAGCCTAATGGCTCCAACGGGGAAAAATAGCCAATCGAAGAAAGGAAATGAATAAACGATATAAGAAGTAATGAACAATTAAAATAGAATATTTTAAAAACAATAACATTAAAACATATATTTCATAAATAAACTATAAAAAGACTTATGTCAACCTGTTTAACATAAAAAAATATTTTAACGGCAAAGCGGGCTTGCCCGCCTAAACTGCAGTTGCGAGTGATCTCTGTTGGTGCAAATATGTGAGTATAAATATATATATATATATATATATATATATATATATATATATATATATATATATATATATATATATGTATGTATATATATATATATATATATATATAATCTAGTTTCATTTCTAATCCTGTCCTGCCATTAAACTCACAATATCCTTCTGAGGGCTTTGTTCTCAAATCTACTAGATCTATTGGAGATTGTTTCATTGTCATACCACGACTCATGTCCACACAGTAACTCAGATCTCACTAAACTGATATATAGTCTGATTTTTATATGTAATTTCAGGCGATTTGATTCCCAAATTTTACTTAACCTAGCCATTGTCTAATTGGTTTTTTTTAATCTTCCACTAAACTCCAATCCTAATGACCCTGTACTGGAGATCATAGTTCCTAAATACTTGAATAACTCTACCTCATTAATCCCTTTTCCTTCCAATGATATTTCATCTTCCATAGCATATTGCGTTCCCATCATCTGTCTTTCTATTTATCTTGAGTCCAATCTCTTGCAATATTTCATATATATATATATATATATATATATATATATATATATATATATATATATATATATATACATATATATATATATATATATATATATATATATATATATATATATATGTGTGTATATATATATATATATATATATATATGTGTATATATATATATATATATATATATATATATATATATATATATATATATATA
Organism: Palaemon carinicauda; assembly: GCF_036898095.1. NCBI lineage: Eukaryota > Metazoa > Arthropoda > Malacostraca > Decapoda > Palaemonidae > Palaemon > Palaemon carinicauda. Next base: position 62,105,726 of record NC_090739.1, read on the forward strand.
TATATATATATATATATATATAAAATCAGGCCATGACTTGATACTTGCCCTATTATGTAGGCTGTGTGCGTAACTCCCAGGACTAATATACCAGCGCGGAATAAACCAGAGTGACTTGATTTCACTCTGGGGTCTCGTCACGAAATGTACCCTTCGGGTAAGATATTAATAGCCCTTGATAAGAGATCACACTGATATATGATGAAGATATGTGTTTAACTAATGCTCGATATTTAAAATCGTGAACACCTTTTTCTTTATTTTACTGCAAAAACTTTCAGTGATCACTATTTCCCTACGCATGATCATCATCATTATTATTATTATTATTATTATTATTATTATTATTATTATTATTATTATTATTATCATAACCACAAACAATCAATATACTTCTAAGGATAAAAGTAACCAGTTATCTTATAAATATAAAAAAAGAGATCGAAACAAAACTGAAGATAGACAATTACAAACATGGATGCACAGATATGAAAATATAATATAGACAACCCTATTCAAATCGTGATTTTCCGATACTAGACTTCAAGCATCACAATCTACATCTACTTATCTTCGTGGAAGGAAAAAAATAAAATGTAAGGTTAATTACCTCATTCTTATATAAAATAGCGTTTCAGTATATTCCTATTATCTTCTTGAATGTTGAAATAAATCCTATTATTGTTCATTATCGAAAAACTAATCCCGTATGGTTTTCAGAAAGACATGGACTGCAGTTCTAGTCAAAATTTATTTGTCCAATACAGGCTAAACCAAGAGATAATTAACTATTGAAATGGTTAGTAATATGTGCTTATAGATCTAGTTTTATGAAATATCTTAAATATTGATGAAATAATTACTCTCAAAGAAATAAACAAAAATATGCAGCCCCTGTAAAAGGATCAAATTCAGTTAAAGAAGAAAATCAAAGCAAAAATAATAGTAACATACTATTGTTTCCCAAGGAGACAGTAATATAAAAGAGCAAGAAGCTGAGCCAAAGGAAGTATTTTTGAGAAATGGCATTGATCCATTTTTCAAAAGCACACCTTTTCTCCCTTGACCTACACTACTCTACACTAGGACAAAGAAAAACCATGAACACAATCACTCTTGCGTCTCTTTCCCGTTTGGCATTGACCTAATCACATTAGTTATATAATGTCCCAGAATATCTACCGGCACTTGAAGCCAGGTTTAAGAAGTCAAACATTTTTCTCCCTCATCTTGTCACATGTTTTCAATAATTAACCTGAATATCCTATAGATTTACTTCCGCATATATTGATCATTAGCCAACACTAGATGAAAGACTAAAGACGTGCACAGGGCAGAAATCTAATTGCCTTATCCTTTTCAAAGTTTGACCTCATTCCTGTATTGGTATATTATTAATAAACGGCTGTTTGTCATATTTTATCTATGATTGACCTGGACATTTTATTAGTTTATTCATAAAGTTGTGTATATTATATCTCCTTATAATCCTCATTACTCCTTCGCTATCGCTATTTCTTTCCAAGATGTTATTTTCTTAAAAAAGATAAAAAAAAAATATTAATAAAAAAAAGAAAGTTGGCATTAACTTTGGCGTCCATTAATTTCTTCCTTGAATCTCAGCCACAGTCCTCTTCATCTGAAACCTGCAACTTGAGGACAATGCTTCCCTTGCAGCAAATTAAAACGAAAGATAAGAATAAAATACTGTTTGTTCAGATCTTTACGTTATGAGTTTGCTTGTCTGTCGAGTTGCAAATTGTGAATTAAAAGCTGTTTTCCATACCTGAATAACCCTCATCTTAAAGCTACGGAATGATATTCATTACTTTACTTTTTTGTAGAAAAAAATTAAAGGTTTCAGCGTCATTATTATGTTTACATGAATGCAAAGCCATAATTACCTATGTTGTATAATAAATTACAATCTGATTTATTACTATAATTTTGTCATAGCAACTCATGTCATAAAAGACGACGTGTTGAGAGCCGTGTTATCTGAAACTTATAACAAACGTCAGCGTTTTGTTTTAATTGGCAATGTGTTATGAGACACGAGTAACAACCAAATAAATTTAAAACTTGTATCTGGCGTGACACTCAAAGAAGAAGAAGAAGAAGAAGAAGAAGAAGAAGAAGAAGAAGAAGAAGAAGAAGAAGAAATACAACGTAGAACATTACAGTTCCATGGAGACAGATCATAATCTCAATCGTCGTGGTTTGATATCCTCTTTATATTTTGTTTTGAGATCATGTCGAATATTTGGCAGTAGGGTCAGCATTTATTTGCCCAACCTCTACATACACTTGTCCCATTCTGGTATAGAGCCAAACATTACTCCGAAATCACATGTAAATTGAACTACATTTATTTTTCCATCTCCAGACCATAACCACGATCTTATAGCTTATGACTACTCGCTTTTCTCATTGGTTTTCTTCTTGTTTTCTCTTTTTTTTTCAATTTTTCTAGCTTCTTATACCCTTTAATTTTCTCAAATCATACTTTCATTCTTGATATTTTCTTTGCATTATTGTTATTCCATTCAAATGGACATATTTTCCCCTAATCTATCTTTAAAGATCTCACTCCATGTGGCTTCCAGATGTATTTATATCCAATGGGCATTTAACTTGTTGCTACCATCTATCAATGTCAAATCCACATGACACTTTAAAAATGCTGGTACCCTATCATCGCGTCTTTTCACTGATATCATTCTGTTATTATTTTTGGCACTGCACGGCATATTCCGAGATATCATATTAGTCATCTTTCGTATGCTCTTCATATTCTTTATGTAATATACAAATTTTAGCTTATGAATATGACATTTTCTAGCATTCCTGAATCTTGATGGTTCTTAGTGTTATTATTACTATCATCATTAGGTCAACGACACGGAAATGCTATAAAGGAATTGAAAATATTGGATGCAATAACGATAGCAATATTACTACAGCTACTGCTACTACTACTACTACTGGTAGTAGTATTAGTGTAGCATACCTGAATTCATGGTCATTTCCTCTATCTAAGAGAATATCTTCCTGAAGAATTAATCAAAAGTATAAAAACAAAGTATAATTCCACTAAATCCAAACTGATCTCATATCAAACGCAAATAGAATAGTCGTCTTCTGATCCCTCTCAATTTACTCCTACGTCTTTCCCAGTCACCGAACCAAAGCAATATGTAGCAGATATTATTCCACACCTTTTCATGTCCATTCTTCGTGACACTTCAATACATAGTCAGTGTTACGATCAGCGACCAAAATAAAAACGTTGCGTCTGGTCAGTAATTGGACGGGTGACCGACAAGGAAAGCTAATCGCAGATGATACAAACGCTATGTGCTCTCATCTTCATTCGAATAATCAACACTTAGAACCTTGCCGCAGATTTGGCTGGGTAGTGGGATTGCCAGTGAACCACAATAATCCCAAAACTACCGAAGTTATTGATTCTGTCTTCATCACCAGATGTATCTAGTCCACTGTATGACAGAGGCCTTACACACGTTCTTCCACTCCCATCTGTTTATGGTCTCTCTATGCCAGTCCACACCCGCAAGCTTCTTAGTTCTTTATTCCATCGTCTTCTCTTCCTTTCCCTGCTTTTTTCGTAATCTCTAGGGACCCATTCTGTTATTCTTTATGTCCATCTACTATCCATCATTCTCATTTTACATGCCTTGCCCAGGTCTATTTCTTTTCCTTATATGTTTTCAAAATATCCTCTATAAGTTTTCCCTTTTATTCATGTTGTTCTTTTTCTGTCTCTTAGTGTTATTTCCATCATTACTTACAACAGAAAGAGTTATGAAAAGAAAAATTACTGGGTTATGTCGTAAGGGTAAATAAATATTTTTTATCAATTCACAAAAAATCGAAATGAAGATTTTCTATTAAGCAAACATATTTTCATCACGATACAGACAAATTTTTTACATATCTAAAAATAAATTATATTACAAAAACATTGGGAACATGTAATCTAAACAAATACACTTCTCAAAAAAAAAAGTCAATAATAGATTTATCAAAATATAGTTATTACTATCATTATTAACCTTATTTGGATTTTATCAGTATCATTAATATTTTGGCACTGGAATAATGGAATGAACAAACATCCGTAAATTTAATATCTTAATATCATTTGTTAATCATTCAATAATCACCTGATACTGTTTTCACTTTGTCAATAATTTTCTTAGCTGAAATACATTTAGTCAAAAAAAATTCAATCACTAATATTCATATACCATTTCTATTTGATATTTCTTTAGCTGTAAAACAGTGTCCATCCAACTAAAACGTAGGGTCATATCACCAGAATTTCCTGAAGCCATTTACTAAATTTGTGATGACGCTTTCCTTAAGTACAACATTCATTCCATTGAGAAGTCATAGCTACATTTCTTATCAAATCTCCTCAAATGTAAACGTGACAATCCTCAATGTGACCCTTAGCCACTTATAATATTAGAATTCTTATGTCTGTTAAGATTTCAATTAACTGAATTTTGATATCCAGTGGCTATTCCGGCGTCGGTAATTTGTATATTTACCATCCATTGTTGGTCACCCACCCAAGTGCTGAACATAAATGACAGAAAAAAAGACTATTGGTTCTAACAGAATAGGATACTGGTTTCTAATAGAGCAAACCAATGGTTTCTAATAGATTTAGATATTGGTTTCTAATAGAATAGGTCTTAGTTTCTAATACAGTAGGACTACCATAGGTTTCTAATAGAGTAAAACAAATAAGACCAGGTAAGATAAAGGTCACGAATCATCTTTGAGGTATACACTGTTAAAAATTTGCCGTAAAACAACGGTAAAAATCCTGGAATAAATGTTGCTAGGCATTTTTCGTTTTAAAACCGGATATATTAACGTAAAGA
>NC_090739.1:62115641-62120641 GCF_036898095.1 Palaemon carinicauda
CCAAGAAGCCATAAATTCTAGACAAAAGTTTAAGCAGTACTAAAGACAGATATTGGAAATTGCCGACATCTTTTTTTCAGACAAACCAAAACTAAACAATTATTCTCTCGACCTTTGTTTATAAGCGAGCAGAGCAATCAGAAGACGTGACGCAATGTATTGTCTGGCAAAAGGCTCAACTTCTGGCAGTTGTTTTGGCCGTTTTATTCACAGAACAATCCGAATTGATCCCGAGACAGAGATCGTGAAAAAAAATATTTTGCTGATTTTCAAGTCCACTTCTTTTCTACTATTATTATTATTATTATTATTATTATTATTATTATTATTATTATTATTATTTGCTAAACTATAACCCTAGTTGGAAAAGCAGGATGCTATAAGGCAAGGGGCTCCAACAGGGAAAATATCCCAGTGAGGAAAGGAAACAAGGAAAAATAAAATATTCTAAGAACAGTAATAACATTAACATAAATATCTTATATAAACTATAAAAACTTCAACAAAATAAAAGGAAAAGAAATAAGATAGAATGGAATGCCCGAGTGTACCCTCAAGCAAGAGAACTCTAACCCAAGATAGTTAAAGACTATGGTTCAGAAGCTATGGCACTACCCAAGACTAAAGAACAATAGTTTGATTTGGGAGCGTTTTTCCCCTAGAAGAGCTGCTTACCATAGCTAAAGAGTCTCTTCACTTACCTAGTGGAAAGTGGCTTTTTTTTTTGGGGGGGGGGGGCGCCTCGTATCACATAATCACTCGCACAACTCCCCCCTTGTGTTGTTAATTTGTAAGATTTTGTTATAATACAACACAAAATACGAACTTTAACAATTAGAGTTTCTGCTTTGCAAATGTTAACCTCTGTCATAGCATAGTCGAATTTTACCTGAAGGCACTTAGCCAGAGCCAGGTGGAGAAAATGTGGCATTGGCCTAGACTTGAAGTATCGATTTCTGTTTTTATTTCCTGTGCCTTCGAATAAATAGTCTCTCGGGTTTCCCTGGAATGTAGGAAATTTAGATAATATAAATTAGATTTTTTGTCTTAACACTGCCTGAATAAATGTATCTAGAATTCTGGCTTTGAAATAGAATTGTACGTATTGTTATATTTTGTGTACAAATATCCTACAGATGAAAACAAAGCGTTTAGAGAGAAATACCATCCCTATTTTATCTCATTCAGTAGACTGTAGAACCATTTTCATATCTCTCTCTCTCTCTCTCTCTCTCTCTCTCTCTCTCTCTCTCTCTCTCTCTCTCTCTCTCTCTCTCTCTCTCTCTCTCTCGTGTAATCTTTTGACGATGTCAAAGTAACTACAAAGCTAATTAAAGTAGAAATTATCTTTTATAATTTACGTGGTGCAAAAAAAGAACGAGTAATTAAAAAAAAAAAATATTTGTTACTCTTTGTCATTTTTCCCGTCAAATATGATCAAACTAGTGCTGAAGAATCCAGGGAATATCATAGTCCAAAAACGTGGGTTGGCAATAACGACATTAATTCGTTAACAGAACGAACACTATGGACTTTTTATCTTTATTATGACTACTGTTGTGGGTTGCCCATGCGCAAGAAGGCGCGTCGTACCAAATGAGACATGGAAAGCTTAATCAATCAATCTATGATTTCTGGATACACTATGATAATGAGTACTTGAATTTTATTCAGATTTATGAAATGAGAAAATATCTTTAAAGGAGAGCATCACTGCATCTACATATTCAAATACACAATCAATATACATATATATATATATATATATATATATATATATATGTATATATATATATATATATATATATATATATATATATACACATATATATATATATATATATATATATATATATATATATATATATATATATGCTAGGAAGTAAAAGTTCAATGTCAGGCAAGTAGTGAAAAGGGATCGTGAACTGTAATTTGGTTTGGTTATGATAGCTATGGACCATTGGGACCAAGACCCATCCAGTGACTCTGGAAGCCAAGTGGACCACGACCTTCCAAATCTAATGGCTAATGTCAATATTCTGGAAATCTAAATGTAATATCCCGAAAGCTGTGTTCAGCATAAGGAGGTCAGACTTGCATTTGTATGCTTTGTTTCTGGTTGAAGATTCATGTAAGAACATCTTACGAGAGTGCCCACTGGGCCTCATTGCTCAGATCAAGACCTCAGAGAGGCAAATGACAACGACTTTCTGTAAGTTTGACATTGGTGCGATAAGATATAAGGACGATGTGTACTGTTTCTTTATCAGGTGAATAAATGGCCCAATATCTGAATATATTCTTTCAGATGTAGAACCTTGTGTATTTCTGAAGGAATAACCTAGAAGATGGGCTATGCAGACGAAACAAGGTCTGGCTTCAAGCATGCTGTAATCCTGAAATAAAAATGAAGGTTCGGCCTTGGGTTCAAACTCACTAACTGGACCAAGACCGCTTATATCAGAGTTAAGTAGAAAACTCAACGACCTAGTTTTAGCGGTAATTAAAAGTTACAAAGGTAGCCCGCACATTTATCAGGGACGGCGGCGGACACGCAAGAACGAACCCTTTCCACAAAACACAAGCACATTTTGTTCGTCGTCGTATCTAATGCTCAAACTTCTATCCTTTTGACGTTGAGCTAAAGCTGTGAAGACATGGACAAACGAAGATGTTTTTTATGTCTTTATTCATTGAATCTAGATTAACTCTATTTAAAAAAATGCTTGTGGCTTTGATATCCTAAGCTTGGTAGTTATATGACTCTGGTAGGTCTATATTTTGTATATATTGTAAAGGCAACCACAACACCATTAAAAAATAGGTAATTTGTTAAAACATGATTATAATAATACTAATGATGATAATAATAATGATAGCAAGCTCAGCCACCCTCTAAGATACTACTGCTAGAGAGTTATGTGGTCCGCCAGACAGCACTATATTGGACCCTTCTCTCTCGTTACGGTTCACTTTCCCTTTGCTTTTACATTCACCGAATAGTCTGGCATATTCATTACAGATTCTCCTCTGTCCTCATACAGCTGACAACACTGAGATTATCAAACAATTCTTCTTCGTCCAAGAGGTTAACTACTGCAATGTAATTGTTCAGTGGCTACTTTCCTCTTGGTAATGGTAGAAGAGATTCTTCAGCTATGGTAAGCAGCTCTTCTAGGAGGACACTCCAAAATCAAACCATTGTTCTCTAGTCTTGGGTAGTTTCATAGCCTCTGTACCATGGCCTTCCACTGTCTTAGGTTAGAGTTCGCTTGCTTGAGGGTACACTTGGGCACACTATTCTATCTAATTGCTCTTCCTCTGTTTTGTTAAAGTTTTCATAGATTATATAGGAAATATCTATTTTAATGTTGTTACTGTTCTTAAAATATTTCATTTTCCCTTGTTTCCTTTCCTCACTGGGCTATTTTCCCTGTTGGGTCCCTGGGCTTATAGCATCCGGATTTTCCAACTAGGGTTGTAGCTTAGTAAGAAAAAATAAATAATGATAATAATAATATGATACATTTTTTTATATATTTTACCTTATCTTCCATTTTTAATACTCATTAACTCAGTAATAAAACAAGGATAATTTATAGTAAAAAAGAGGGATAAACATCAATGGTTGCACTTTATGTCAACCGATTGATCTTGACTCGTAAACATAAGAAACGTTATTGGGAAATCTAAAAGAGTGAATTAGTGGGTTTCTTATTTCAATTTTCTGACCTTCAGTCTGGAGGTCTCTACTTTTTCTAGGCCCTTGTTTTCAAACTGATTAAAGACTCTTTGTTGTCAGTGACCAATCAATACGCAGTTATCACCGAGAATCAGATATATATATATATATATATATATATATATATATATATATATATATATATATATATATATATACTATATATATGTATCCACTATATATATCCTATATATATATATGTGTATATATATACTATATATATACTATATATATGTATATATATACATATATATTTATATGTATATATATATCAACAATAAGGGCATTTAATATCGAATTCTACCTTTGGGAATGTATATCCACTGAAAATTCCTTTATGATAAATGCCTCGGGCTGGGTAAAGATTCGAACATATGCCTCTTAGCAGAAACCATGCCAGCAGGGACTCTACCACTCGAGCTTTCAAGAGAGATGGAGTGATCAAAATTGGAGAGGATTTCTATACAGTACAATGCTATACGATAGCAAGATAAGAATTAACTTTATCAATAGAAATAATGAAACACCTGAACCGGTACCAAACGTTACAATAAGAGAAGTAAATAAAACATTAAAAAAGCATGAAAATGGTTAAGCAGCAGGAGAAAATGGCCTAGCAATTGATTTAATAAAAGATGAAGGAAATTTCATAGTAGTAAAACTCTCTGAACTGCAAGAATGCTCTATACCTAAAACTTGGAAAATTTCATCATTATACTAATTTATAGATAGGGAAACACAAAAGACCTGAAAAATTACAGCCCAATAAATTTACTGTCGGTAATATATAAAACATTTACAAGGATCATATTAGGCGGAATAGAAAGGCAGCTAGACTTCAATCAACCAAGAGGCTTTAGAAGTGGGTATTCAACAACTGGCCATATTCATGTAATTATCCATCTAATGGCAAAATCAACAGACTATGACAAATCCCTATATATAGCATTTATAGGTTATGAGAAAGCTTTTGAGTCTGTCAAAACTTCAACAGTAATGAAATCCCTTCAAAGCCAAGGAATAGATGAATTTCATCTTAAGACACTGTAAGATATCTATACAGGAAGTACAGCAATCCTAAAACTACAAAAAGATAGTTAGAACATTCCGATTGAAAAAGGAGTTAGACAGGGATACCTCATCTCTCCTAAATTATTCACAGCAAGTCTAGAATTAGTTTTTAAAAATTTGATTGTTAAAATTTTTTGTATGAATTAACATTAATGGGGAATGCCTTAACAACTTGAGATTTGTAGAT
>NC_090739.1:62125641-62133141 GCF_036898095.1 Palaemon carinicauda
TTCTTTTTACATATACTGTATGTATTATTTTTAATATGTAAATTTAATAAATCTTTTATATCCCTTTTTATATATCATCAATAAAGTGTTAAAACTTTTTGCTGAATTTCCTTGTAGTTGCTTCCTTATGCTGACTTGTTACTGTGCTGAATTGTTCTTATGCTGAATTGTCATTCACTGAACCGTGTGTGCCTTTTGGCGCCGAATTGTCCTTGTGCTGATTTGTCCTAGTGTTGAATTGTCATGCGCTGAATTGATTCTAAGCTGAATTGTCATTCGCTGAATTGTCTACGCTGAATTATCCAGTGCGGAATTGTCGGTGTACCCGTATATACAGTATATATCTTTTTGGTCACGCTCAGCTCTCCCCGAACATTGGATAGTGGGGAGAGACAGTAATCACCCTGGTGAGATGGGGTTGCTGTGTGCATATCTAACTAAATATTTAGCAGTCATTTTTTGACGGATCACGTTTACTAATAATAATGAAAATAATAACAACTAATATCTTAACCTACCTATATTATCATTATCACTGGTGTCGACATTACTAGTATTATCATTATGCTCAGCCCCACACCCCGCTCCCTTTAAATGGTAGAGAACGATTCCTTGAAACGATGCCTCTCTTCTTTCTTCACACCTCTCTGTCCAACTTTCCTACGAGATTTCCAATTTCAACGCATAAGGAAACTCGTAAAGGTAACCCAAAGGTCTTGCTGAACTTTACCTTAGACCCATGAACAATGTCTAGTGGAAGTCCTTATAAAAAGAATTATATTGAAGTTGAAAGAATGTTCTTGTGAATTTCACGTGTATTCATCAAACCATAATATTACTTTATATTATATACCCAGTAAATACACACACACACACACACACACACACATATATATATATATATATATATACATACATATATATATATGTGTGTGTGTGTGTGTGTGTGTGTGTTTGTGATCTCAAATACAGGGTCTTTAGAATTAGAGTTTAGCGAAAGATTGAAAAAAGTAAATCAGGCAATGGCTAGGTTAAGTAAAATTTGGAAATCAAATCGCCTAAAGTTACATATAAAAATCAGACTATATATCAGTTTAGTAAGATCTGTGTTACTCCATGGACATGAGTCATGGTACAGTTAGAATCAAAAGAATGCCGACACTCGGGGGAAATCTTTCGTCAGATGTCTCTATTGTTCCCATGACAAAACAGACAAGGTGTTGCTCTTCTTACTACTTCTACGAAATGGGCGGAGCCTTCTCCAACCTTAGCGAATCAAAGACAATAGAGGGCTGTCTTTGTTAGCAAAAGCATACAAAAGTTACGTCCTCACTTCACTCTGCATTCTCTACACTACAGGTATAAACATAATAAAACATTAAATTGCATTATAGTGCACCGTGCCGGTTGACCCTCATTATAGCACACCGTGCCGGTTGACGCCAGGTTTATTTTTCTAATGAATCATACTTTTTAAAAAACAATTTATATATAACATCACATTCTAATAACTTCTACAAACTTCTGTACTGATATAGCAGTGCATATTTAAAACAAAATGAACAAACTTTCAAATTAACATAAGCCTCCTCTGCCGCCCAGGAAAAACCATAGATAAAAAACAAAATCTCAAGTTTTGAAAAAACTATGGAAACCTGTGTATCCACGGCAATAATGCAGAGTAACTCAAATTTGAGTGGTGGAACCTCACTCTTGTACTACTAATAAATAATAATGATAATATTAATAATAAATTCGACTTGCTCGGGCTAGCGTGCGCTAGAAAGTGACCACTTGCTAAATACCTCTTCAAACATTGAATACGTTTCACCCAACACTAAATTCTCATTGGCCACTGCCTACATAACAACTGAACTTAAGTAACAAGACACTTAAGATCTGCTTACATGTCGTTAGGACAATTATTTTTCGCTATACTTCGTAACGCGAAAAAATTCTAGTCCTCACTTCACTCTGCATTCTCTACACTACAGGTATAAACATAATAAAACATTAAATTGCATTATAGCGCACCGTGCCGGTTGACCCTAGATAATACCAAAGAAAGGGAGAGAAGGAAAAAAATGGAGAGAGAGAAATAAATGCTCCGATTGAATGATTTACACATTTAACCTCTTTTTGAAGCCTTTGACAAACATGTTTACTTGAAACAGACTACCAACACTCATGTCTATGAAGACACCTATCATTGACGTTATCGTTTGCGATGTTTGAACTTGTAGCCACAGTTTTAACAAAAAATTATGTTTGGTTACATTACAGGAGCTTTTAAAAAACTTCTTAAAGAGAAATCGATCAAAGGACAAAATCATTCCCGCTTCCTCTGCATCAAGCAAAATACATTAAATATGGAAAAGCATTTGTGATAACTTCCGATATCAAAAACTAAACAGTATAGGTGATTTAATTTTTTTTTTTTTTTTCCTGTTCAACTAAGAAATCTTCAAATTACAATAAACTTAATTCCCCAAATCTCATAAGAAAACCTTAATGATCTATCAAAATAATAAAGAAGTTTTTCAATATAGGAAAATATAATCCGCACGGATTCTGCAACACCATATTATCAAAAAGATCCTTTGTATGCACCGATCTACCAGCTTAATGTTTCACAGGTGCTTGCAAAGATTTAACAAGTGAATTTTCCGTTGGATCTATGTAACCCCTCATCTCATGCATGCACGTTATGGCATAAATAGCCTGATCACTGGAGATTACTAAAGCGCCGGAATCTAATAAAAGAGTCATAAATAAAGCAACATACAATGGCATTTCGCTTTGCTCGTGACCATTATTGTTAGCTTCTCTTTGTTGAAAGACAAGTTGGTAGGCCTTGTCGGTGCTGTCATTCATCGATGGTAGAATATGCTCATGACAACTGAGGTCCCCCAATTTCCTGTCCAAATTAGATGCCACCGTTAAAGACGACTGCTGGCATTTCATTGTATTCACGATCCTGGAAAACAGATTCCAAAAATAAAACATTGTACATATATACTTATAATTTCAAAAACCTTTACCTTCTATATCAAAGTTAAATTTCAGCGAAAAATTTCCCTCTTTGCCGTGCGTAATAACCTTTTGTTACGTAAACACTCAAAATTTAACAATAAAGCTTCCCTCGTTAATATCAACAATCAAGATGGAGAGGACTTTCACTCTGGAATATTCTACTTAAGAATTTTTACCTCCCTTTTATTAATAACTTTTGGTATAAAGCACCAAACCTCAAGTTAAAGCATCAGTTCCCTCTGTACCGGGACACCAATATTAGAGATTAAAAACCTCAACATATTTTTAAAAGTAGCAAAACAGTCTAAAGAATGAATAACTCTCACAAGTCCATAACTCTGAAAAATGTAAGCAAGAATTGACCATTCATCCATGTTAGTTGACAACACTTCAAAATATCCACTCTTTTGTACTCTTTCTGGGCTTACATACATTGAGGACCTGAACAGTGTATTCAGTACAAGTTTAAATTTTGTTTTCTATGATTTCCAAATCTGGCTTTTTGCTACCTACTTGCATTAAAATCGAAAATCTTTTATCTGAAACAACGTTCAAACATAACCAAAGTACTTTACATAATTCTGTCGACTGCCTCCTGCTCCATGTTTAATTTTAAAAAATTCATTTGCTGTCCAGTTTCCAACCACTCTTTTCATGATAAAAAAAATGCGCTGTATTCATCGCTAAAAACTTCAGAATTACTCCAAACCTACTACTGAGGTGTCACAACATATAAATTTCCCAACACCAGAGGCGTCACAATATAACTATTAAATCTGAGGAGTCACAATATAGCGGTAAATTTCCTATGTCTGAAGCGTCGCAATATAGCGGTAAATTTCCTATGAGGCGTTGCAATATATTGATAAGATTGCCTACATCCGAGGCTTCGCAATGTGATAAATTGCCTACATCTGATGCGTCACAATATAGTAATTAACTGCCTACATCTTAGGCGTCACAATAGAGTGATAAACTGCCTACATCTGAGGCGTCACAATATAGTGCTAAACTGCCTACATCTGAGGCGTCACAATAGTGCTAAAGTGCCTACATCTGAGGCGTCACAATAGTGCTAAACTGCCTACATCTGAGGCGTCACAATATAGTGCTAAGCTGCTACAGTACATCTGAGGCGTCACAATATAGTGATAAACTGCCTACATCTTAGGCGTCACAATATAGTGATAAACTGCCTACACCTTAGGCGTCACAATATAGTGTAAACTGCCTACATTATAGGCGTCACAATATAGTGATAAACTGCCTACATTATCGGCGTCACAATATAGTGATAAACTGCCTACAACTTAGGCGTCACAATGAAGTAATAGGTTAAATAAGTCTGATGAAAGTATATAGTTAAAGTAACGACCAAAATAAAAAGAATGAATTTCTGCGTCAAAACGTGATCTCAACCAGAGCATCTGATATTTCTTCATTAAGTTCTCAACTAGCTTTGCTCAATATGTAAAAATACAGAAATACTTTATCGTTTACATTTTAACAATACTTCTCACGACAAATTTCGTGGAAATTATGTAACAGACAATTCTCTCCAAAAGATATTCGTTAAAATAACGTTTTTGTTAATTCAGAAGGTTTGGCATCTAAACAAGATCTTTAACGACATAGTTTATCCTAATACTGTAGTTACAAAATTTGCCTTCAGTATTCGTCCTCTGTAAACCTTTCCAAATACAATTTAAGAGTCTGAAAACCAATTATACTTTCTTGTAAATAAATCCAAATCTTGAAGCTTTTAATAGTAAATAACTAGCATCCGATGCCCCTTCAAAACAACCATCCGCAGCTATGCCATCATCTAAAAATACTTCAATCTTCACTTCCTTAGATCTCCAATATCTAACAGACTTGAGAACTTTAGTAAAGATGTACCGCCGCTTTCAAAAATATCTAAAGATAATCCATTATAAAAACCTTTTACATTTTTCCCCAATGAGAAAGATATTGGCAACGTTTTTAATAGATTTCTAAGCGATAAGCAGACTGTAGACTGATTAAATCCTTAAAAAATTTGTAATAAAAAACCAGCCTTTGCTTACCATTTCCATTCTTGGTCACCGTCAAAGGAATTATTTCTTAGTTTTTCTGATACCAGTGTCACCCATTCTCTTTTAATAAACTCTGATTCGTCCCTTTCTGACCTATTGTTACCCAATCCAACAACCACATTAACGGTTTTGAAATGGAATTTTATGATCGACCTTTTAGACGTCAATGACTATCCCAATCTAATTCTGTTCAATGTATTGTGAATAACTACAACCAACAGGCGATTAAAAATAATAAAATAAAATAAACACAATGTTCCAATTTCCTTGTACCAACTGTTAAGTATACAAAATAAAGACAGCTATATTTTCACTTATCTTTTCGACGTCTTTCTTGGTACGTTCCCGGCTCCAATGTCAACTCTCGGCCTTTATTGAGCTCTAGACCTCTTCCATCAAAGTTGATATGAATCCACACTTTCCCTCGATATTTAACTAGCTTGACACTTTCGACGATGCTGCTCTTTGCGTACTAACTCGTTTCTGCAGCAGTTTTAGATGTTCCTTGTCCTCCAAGTTGATAAACAATCGCATCTAATGCTAACATTTTCGTATCAGTTTCCTCAAAATAACGCGATGCTCATTCAAATGGATTTCCATCATACTTTAACGAGGTGCGGATACTTGTTGAATATTCTGCTGGAAATCGGATAATAGATTGTCCATCACTTCTTGAAACGGTTTCAGCATTCTGATTGCTAGCGTGAAAACACTATTCACATCTGAAGCTGTATTTGACCCTGCCTGGCGTCCTGGCTAATAAATTCGACTTGCTCGGGCTAGCGTGCGCTAGAAAGTGACCACTTGCTAAATACCTCTTCAAACATTGAATACGTTTCACCCAACACTAAATTCTCATTGGCCACTGCCTACATAACAACTGAACTTAAGTAACAAGACACTTAAGATCTGCTTACATGTCGTTAGGACAATTATTTTTCGCTATACTTCGTAACGCGAAAAAATTCTAAAATCGAGTTACCTTCTTTCAATTCTTTATTATCATTTGACGTCTCAACTATCCACTGCAAATACAAAACACACACACAATATATATATATATATATATATATATATATATATATATATATATATATATATATATATATATACAATTACTATTTTTTCGTAGATGGGGCCAAGTGGACATTGCAGGGAAGGGGGGGGGGGGGAGGTGAGTGTCCTCTTCACCACCCCTTGCCCCAGCCAGTCGGACACTGAGGAAATAAGGAAGTCATTTCTTTTTTGGGGGGTGTGGAGAGAAGTTAAATGAGTATTCTTGATACAGCCTGTAAGATATTGTATCATTGCCTGGATATTATTTGATAACCGTTAGTGCTCTAGCAAATATTTTTAACCGTATCCATTATTGGTTGATTTGTAAAAGATAGCAGCAGTAGAATAAAGTAGTTGCTGTTGTTGTTGTTGTTGTTGGAAGTTTGATAAGTAACGAAATTTAAGTATCACCATTGCATAATAGATAATCAGTGACTGATACAATATATAGTGATGACTTCATAACACCATGAATACAATAAGAATTTATTACTTCGTACCGAAAATAAGTGGAGGTAAATGAGGGCGCTATTACATTCTGGCAAAGGCTATCAGAAATTTGTTTTATTGACAAATCATGTTAAAAATACAAGCTTTTTAGACTCAGGACGACGTAATTTTCAGAAATTTTGTCATGCAACTATGATATAACTATTTTCCCAAAATGTGTTCTCCTATAAGCACAAAATTATTCCCCATGCTAATACCGTGACTGCAAGTTATCAATTATTATATAATTGCTAGTAGCTTTATCTTGAGAAATTACATTGCCTGGAGATCAAACTGACTTCTTGTCAATTTAATGCACAACGTTCTCTCAGTCTCGATTCAAATAAGCTTAACTCTGTGTGATAAAGTTCCTATTTGCAGTGATCAAGTGCCCGAATTAGCACAGCTATGTGGTGTTGGAGGTGGGCTCTGGACCGGGTGAATTACTCTAGGCATATGGGCGCTTAACCAGCGAAAAACACATCACTATCCGTGAAGCTCTAGTTCGAAGAGTTCGAGCAATAGCCATCCATACCAGCTCCTCCGCCTATCAAGATAATAGTTGAACCATAATTTCTACAGCTGATGCAGTAAGCGGGAAAGGGAAAACCAAATATTAGAATATCTCAAAAATAAATGTTTGATTGTCCTTTTAATCACTAAATCACACAGCTGAGGAGCGATACAATTCGATTCCTAGATATTTTCTCTCATTCTTCAGATTTTATTTTCTGAGCTTCTTCCTCTATCTCTGACATGTCTTGTTAGGTATCTATTCTTTAAAATTTTTGTTCCCCTATTTCATTCTTTATCATTTGTGGTCCTTTCTTTCATTCTTTAATCATAT
>NC_090739.1:62135641-62140641 GCF_036898095.1 Palaemon carinicauda
GACGTCCCGATTGCGTATCAATCTTTTAGGATGAGGGGCAATTAATTCTTTCCTCAGAGCATTCGTTTGACCAGTTCCTCTTCTCCTGCCGTTTCTCTTCTTGGTCGAATTTCTTTTAACAAACATCTTGAAGGTGTTTCATGACGACGGAACCCAATTGAACCATTGATCCCTTTGTAATTAAAATATCCTTTTTATAACGACCCGATGATGATGATTTAGATTGACCCGCCTATATACAATGCGGACCACGGGCCATTGCGTTGGCAGCCCGTAAGGGGAACGGAGCGTTGGTTCTATCTTTTAGAAGCTGTTACTTGTGTTGGATGAAATGAACACTGACCACAGACAGATGATGATGAGGCTGACACAAAATGACGACCGAAGCTGGAGCCCGAAGTTCAAATCCGGGGCGCCGTAAACCAAAAATCTCTGATCCCAAACCCGTTCCTTCGTCGGTCCTAGATAATCATTTTTCTCATGCGTGCTAACAGGAAGACGTCCAATTGGAGTGTCTCTCCTTAGAAGTTCTTCCTTTTAGAGGGAAAAAAAATTACTTCAGATTGAAGAATTTTAGCTTTTTCTGATCCTTCAATATTCTCTACTTCTGTGCAGTTTCCGCCTTATTCTGCGCAATCTTTATTTTTGGATCTTCAACATTATGGACATTACTTTCTCATCTCAAATCTGCACAATCGTAAAGTGATCAACAAATAATAATTAGTTCTCCTTTTCTGATTCTTTATTTCTTCTCTCCCGTTCTCCTTCCTGTCTCCCTCTTCTTCCTGTATTTTCTGTCCGCATACTTTCAAATAAATCTATTATTAGTCTTGAAGATTCTTGTTTAGCTTTTCATAACTGCCTTCCTGATTCGACTTGTCGTTGATTCCTTTTTGACGATATATTTTGGTTTCCTTCCAAAATCGCAGACTCAATAATTCTCTTAACTTTCGCCAAAGCATTTTCTTTTTACCTTTTCTAACATTCCTGCTCGAGACGAATGACAATTTGAAGCCGATTTGGAAATGCACCGGTATTCCATATTTCCCCTAACAGAGAGACTAATAATATTTTGAAGCTCTGACAGGAAAGCATTCAACTTTCCTATTGATGACGAAAGACAAATTGGAGTCGAACAACAATTTGAGAGAATTTTGAAGACTATTCCGGATGGGAGCCTGTTAGGAATTTCCTTAGAAGTCCTTCCTTTTTTAGAGAGAAAAAAACATTACTTCACATTGAAGAATTCTCGATCTTTCTCTGGTCCTTCAATATTCTCTACTTCTGTGCAGTTTCCACCATATTCTGCACAATCTTTATTTTTGGATATTCAACATTAGGGACTTTACTTTCTCCTTTCAAATCCGCCCTATCGTAAACTGATCAACAAATAATAACTAGTTCTCCTTTTCGGATTCTTCATTTCATCTCTCCCGTTCTCCTTCCTGTCTCCTTCTTCATCCCGTATTTTCTGTCCGAATCCTTTCAAAATAAATTAGTTATTAGTCTTCAATATTCTTGTTTTGCTTTTCATGACTGCCTTCTCGATTCCACTTGTCGTTGATCCCTTTATGACGAGGTATTTTGGTTTGCTTTCAAAGTCGCACACTCAACAATTCTCTTAACTTTCACCAAAGCATTCTCTGCAAAACCCAAATCTTGTTTCCTTTTTAATAGCCTCATGGTGAGTCTGTGATAAAAGCTTGCAAATTTGGGTTGGTCAATAAAACAGTCACAACGATCTTTTTACGTTTTCTAACATTTCTGCTTGAGACGAATGACAGTTTAAAACCGATTTGAGAATTCACTAATATTCCATATTCTCATAACAGAGAGACTAAGAATCTTTTGGAGCTTTGACAAGAAAGCATTCAACTTTCCTATTGATGACGAAAGACAAATTGGAGTCGAACAAGGAGTTAGAGGAGTTTTGAAGACTTTTTGAAGCCTGTTAGCGATTTCCAAAAGGTCTTCATGTTTTTTTAAAAATAAGCTAGATACAGGAACTCTATAATGTTGGCTCAGCGGGGCTTCCCACTTCCCGCTAGCCCGGTGGGCCTCCCCCCTTCCTACTGGCAGGGGGGATCTCCCCCCTTCCTACTGGCAGGGGGGATCTCCCCCCTTCCTACTGGCAGGGAGGATCTCCCCCTTCCCGCTGGGCGGGCGGGGCTCCCCCCTTCCCGCTGGCCGGGCGGGGCTCCCCCCTTCCCGCTGGCCGGGCGGGGCTCCCCCCTTCCCGCTGGCCGGGCGGGGCTCCCCCCTTCCCGCTGGCCGGGCGGGGCTCCCCCCTTCCCGCTGGCCGGGCGGGGCTCCCCCCCTTCCCGCTGGCCGGGCGGGGCTCCCCCCCCTTCCCGCTGGCCGGGCGGGGCTCCCTCCTTCCTGCTGGCCGGGCAGGGATCCCCCCTTCATGCTGGCCGGGAGGGGCTCCCCCCCCCTTCCCGCTGGCAGGGCGGGGCTCCCCCCTTCCCGCTGGCAGGACGGGGCTCCCCCCTTCCCGCTGGCAGGGAGGGGCTCCCACCTTCCCGCTGGCAGGGTGGGGCTCCCCCTTTCCCGCTGGCCGGGCAGGGCTCCCCTCTTCCCGCTGGCAGGGCGGGGCTGGCCCCTTCCCGCTGGAAGGGCGGGGCTCCCCCCTTCCCGCTGGCCGGGCGGGGCTCCCCCCTTCCCGCTGGCAGGGCGGGGCTTCCCCCTTCCCGCTGGCAGGGCAGGGCTGCCCCCTTCCCACTGGCAGGGCGGGCCTCCCCCCTTCCCGCTGGCAGGGCGGGGCTCCCCCCTTCCCGCTGGCAGGGCGGGGCTCCCCCCTCCCTGCTGGCAGGGCGGGACTCTCTCCTTCCCGCTGGCAGGGCGGGGCTCCTCCTTCCCGCTGGCAGGGCGAGCTCCTCCTTCCCGCTGGCAAAGCGGGGCTCCCCCCTTCCCACTGGCAGGGCGGGGCTCCCCCCTTCCCGCTGGCAGGGCGGGGCTTCCCCCTTCCCGCTGGCAGGGCAGGGCTCCCCCCTTCCTACTGGCAGGGCGGGCCTCCCCCCTTCCTACTGGCAGGGAGGATCTCCCCCCTTCCCGCTGGGCGGTCGGGGCTCTAGCCTTCCCGCTGGCCGGGCGGGGCTCCCCCCTTCCCGCTGGCCGGGCGGGGCTCCCCCCCTTCCCGCTGGCCGGGCGTGGCTCCCTCCTTCCTGCTGGCCGGGCAGGGATCCCCCCTTCATGCTGGCCGGGAGGGGCTCCCCCCCCTTCCCGCTGGCAGGGCGGGGCTCCCCCCTTCCCGCTGGCCGGGCGGGGCTCCCCCCTTCCCGCTAGCAGGGCGGGGCTCCCCCCTTCCGGCTGGCAGGGTGGGGTTCCCCCTTTCCCGCTGGCCGGACAGGGCTCCCCTCTTCCCGCTGGCAGGGTGGGGCTGGCCCCTTTCCACTGGAAGGGCGGGGCTCCCCCCTTCCCGCTGGCAGGACGGGGCTCCCCCCTTCCCGCTGGCAGGGCGGGGCTCCCACCTTCCCGCTGGCAGGGTGGGGCTGGCCCCTTCCCGCTGGAAGGGCGGGGCTCCCCCCTTCCCGCTGGCAGGGCGGGGCTCCCCCCTTCCCGCTGGCCGGGCGGGGCTCCCCCCATCCCGCTGGCAGGGCGGGGCTTCCCCCTTCCCGCTGGCAGGGCAGGGCTGCCCCCTTCCCACTGGCAGGGCGGGCCTCCCCGCTTCCCGCTGGCAGGGCGGGGCTCCCCCCTTCCCGCTGGCAGGGCGGGGCTCCTCCCTTCCTGCTGGCAGGGCGGGACTCTCTCCTTCCCATTGGCAGGGCGGGGCTCCTCCTTCCCGCTGGCAGGGCGGGGCTCCTCCTTCCCGCTGGCAAAGCGGGGCTCCCCCCCTCCCACTGGCAGGGCGGGGCTCCCCCCTTCCCGCTGGAAGGGCGGGGCTTCCCCCTTCCCGCTGGCAGGGCGGGCCTCCCACCTTCCCGCTGGCAGGGCGGAGCTCCCCTCTTCCCGGTAGCAGGGCGGGGCTCACCCCTTCCCGCTGGCAGGGCGAGACTCTCCCCTTCCCGTTGGCAGGGCGGGGCTCCCCCTTTCCGCTGGCAGAGCGGGGCTCCCCCTTCCCACTGGCAGGGCGGGTCTCCCCCCTTCCCGCTGGAAAGGCGGGGCTCCCCTTTCCCGCTGGCAGGGCGGGGCTTCCCCCTTCCCGCTGGCAGAGCAGGGCTCCCCCCTTCCCACTGGCAGGGCGGGGCTCCCCCCTTCCCGCTGGCAGGGCGGGGCTCCCACCTTCCCGCTGGCAGGGCGGGACTCTCCCCTTCCCGCTGGAAGGGCGGGGCTCCTCCTTCCCGCTGGCAGAGTGGGGCTCCCCCCTTCCCACTGGCAGGACGGGGCTCCCCCCTTCCCGCTCGCAGGGCGGGGCTCCCCCCTTCCCGCTGGCAGAGTGGGGCTTCCCCCTTCCCGCTGGCAGGGCAGGGCTCCACCCTTCCTACTGGCAGGGCGGGCCTCCCCCCTTCCCGTTGGTAGGGCGGGGCTCCCCTCTTCCTGGTAGCAGGGCGGGGCTCCCCCCTTCCCGCTGGCGGGGCGGGACTCTCCCCTTCCCGCTGGCAGGGCGGGGCTCCCCCTTCCCGCTGGCAGGGCGGGGCTCCCCCCTTCCTGCTGGCAGGGCGGGACTCTCCCCTTCCCGCTGGCAGGGCGGGGCTCCTCCTTCCCGCTGGCAAAGCGGGGCTTCCCCCTTCCCACTGGCAGGGCGGGCTCCCCCCTTCCCGCTGGCAGGGCGAGGCTCCCCCATTCCCGCTGGCAGGGCGGGGCTTCCCCCTTCCCGCTGGCAGGGCAGGGCTCCCCCCTTCCTACTGGCAGGGCAGGCCTTCCCCCTTCCCACTGGCAGGGCGGGGCTCCCCTCTTCCCGGTAGCAGGGCGAGGCTCCCCCCTACCCGCTGGCAGGGCGGGACTCTCCCCTTCCCGCTGGCAGGGCGGGGTTCCCCCTTCCCGCTGGCAGAGCGGGGCTCCCCCCTTCCCACTGGCAGGGCGGGTCTCCCCCCTTCCCGCTGGCCTGGCGGGCCTCCCCC
>NC_090739.1:62145641-62150641 GCF_036898095.1 Palaemon carinicauda
TGACTAACTGTTAGTACTAATATTCATTCTCGATCTGATGGGTCCCTCTTACCACTCATTAGTGTAAATACAGATTGTAGAACATAAGCAAGAATTTCCTATAGTGGATAAGGAACGTCACTAGATTTGGTGGGCCATATAAGTGTCTTGGTTTCTCTGAAGGTATTGAGTAATCTAGTGTAAAGCTCAAGACTAACTTCTTTGATCCAGTCATCATCTCACAAATCATAAGCAGGAAGAACAATTGTTTTTTGTGATTCCAAAGATTTACAGAATATCAGTGTGTCTTTATATGGGGGTGATGAGAAGTGGATGCTGTCTTTCAGGTCAGAACAGTGTTCAATCTTCAACCTGAGATTGACTAATTATTTCACAAGCTCTTTCATTATAGTTATTGTTGCATAGATTTTCATTATACACATTTCTAAATGGCAAAATTTTAGAACCCGAACTTTGTAAATAACTTCTCTTTTTATAAAATCGTAGATGCGAAAATGCTTTTGTCTATACATCTTTTCTTGTCTGATGTTTTCTCAGTTTCTGTGATGGTGTAACACTGTCTCACTAAAAACTGCTTGGGTCGGCACTCATGAAATTAGGTCTCCCGTGCGAAAAGATCTAGTCCTCTTATTTTGCATTGTAAATCTTCATCATTTAGTTGAATTTCCTTTTCTTCAATGTTTTTTATACGCATCTGAGTGGAACTTCTGCAAGCTATGTATATTACCAGAGTCCTTTACCTTGTCACCTATACAAAATATATAATATTTACCAAATATCACTATTTAACATCTCCTTTTGGCGACTTGTTCACTTACATTCAAGCAGTTGTTTTTTATGCTTAATGTGCGGCGACCTATTCAAAAACATTCTCGTCCGCAACTTTCTAGATAAACAAGTAAATAAACAAATGAACAATTAATTAAGAAAAATAATTAATCTTAACTTCGATCTACATTTGAAAAAATACCTTTACGTTTTCTAAGAAAAAATTAAAGGCACACTATCTTTTACAAGAAACGGATAGACAAGTTTTGGTATCTATTTCGATATAACGTAAACTTTGGCTAAAGAAAAAGTGTATGTAACAAGGACGTATTTATAATGCAATATGTAATTACAGATTAGTTATTTTTTCCTGAGAGGACTTCGTTTGCAAAGAGAAATATGTTAAAATCAAGATTTTTCTCGGTTTGGCTGTGTTCATTTTGTATTACTTTAGAAATACATATTATACTTTTAAAATGTTTGCTTTTTACATATGTTTATTGATATATTGCAATAGTCCCTGCAAAATTTCTTGAAAGTCTGAATATTTTTGACCGCTCATATAAAGGATTAATATAGATTTATGTGAGGCAGAGTTGAGCGTAGCGTGAAACGGGTTTTGTTCCCCGATGTGAGAACGGCCCCGAGTTGAGAGTGGTCGCTATGTTCTTGACATAGCCCAAGATATAGGTTATCAGGAAATGTGAGTTAAAAGGGTTACCAGGAAATGTGAGTTAAAAGGGTTATCAGGAAATGTGAGTTAAAAGGGTTATCAGGAAATGTGAGTTAAAAGGGTTATCAGAAAAAGCGAGTTAAAAAGTTAGCAGAAAATATCTTGGGGTGGTCCTGGCACCCGGCCTGAAAGGATTACTAAATATTCTAAACATCATGCACAATGAGTCAATTGAAAAATGGTGTCAGATACTTATATCAAGATTATAATTATGGAGTTTAATAAACGTCAGGTTTTTCTCCATCAGTTTAAGATAAAAGTCAGATTCTGAAGTACAAACATGTGAACAATTTTCAAAGTACTACCAACCTGAAGTGCTTAAAATAACTTCTTTAGAAATAACAGGTCTCCAAAATTTTAAAAAAAAAAAAATCTCTCAAAATTTAATTCTTTTAACGATATTACATGGGAGACTGCCTGTTTCTCATTTTTTTTTTTTTAAATATTGGTTTCATCCTATAGCCAACATGAAATAATTTCACGTTGCTTCTGGTCTCCCTCTGGACATATACTGCATATCAGAGAAATCAGTAGGCTAATATCACCCAATATCAAACCAAAGAAAAGTAAATTCCAGAGAAACCAATATTTTTCAAATCACTATTGATAGAAAGGCGATCAGAAATAACCAGGGTAATCTATCTAGGTGCCATGTTCTCGACGTGGGCTATCAATTGCCTCCACCTGGTTCTGTCTCTAGCTCTCTGTATAAATTGTTCAGCCGCAACATTCTCATTTACATCTTCCATTAAGCTGTCCAAAGCCAGGGTAATAAAACTAAAAAAATGAACACATGTACCGTAAAAAAGAAACGATACAATACGAACTGAAAATGCTAAGCTAAAAAGGGAGAGAAACATTGCTTATAACCTTGAAATTAAGCTTTTTAAAGCGCACCCACCTCTTGCCCCATTGGTACCATATTCTAAATAGCTTTTATGTATTTGTTTACGAACTCTGGCCTAAAATTAGTTCTTATTCAAATATAATTCTGTTTTATCTATTGAAATCCTTGGTGTCTTGTTCCTTAAAAATAGCGTGACTTTATTCTTTTGTTTTTCTTGTCGTTTCACAAATCGCACTATAAAGACGTAGCGCAACAGATTATCGGTAACTTTAGTCAATTTTTTTTAGTGAGGCATATTTGCACAGACTCGCAGGGGTGCCCTTTTAGCTCGGAAAAGTTTCCTGATCGCTGATTGGTTGGACAAGATATTTCTAACCAATCAGAAAGCAGGAAACTTTTCCGAGCTAAATGGGCACCGCTGCGAGTCGGTGCAAGTGCGCCTCATTAAAAGAAATTGAGTATAGATAATATCAGCTTAGTTAGAAATGAAGTTTGTAATTTTAACACTGAAATGGATAACGCAGAGTCAAGCTGCCAACGAATCATAAAGATTTCATCTGTAACATAACTGGTATGGAATGAACATCTTGCGCCCCCAATCTTCTTTGACTCTCACTATTCTCTCCCTCTCTCACCCCCTTCTCGCTCTCACCACCCTCAGACTCTTTTACCCCTTCTCTCTCTCTCTCTCTCTCTCTCTCTCTCTCTCTCTCTCTCTCTCTCTCTCTCTCTCTCTCTCTCTCTCTCTCTCTCTCTCTCTCCATAATAAATTATAAAACTCAATTTCAAAATAAATATCGTCTTGTAAAACATTACAAGCTACAATCTCTAGAGACATGATGTTCGTGAAGTGAATCTTCATCTCACTAAGAGTTGGAATTGTTGAAAGACAAACAGGCAAGAATAGAAGTAATAATCTGGTTTCTGGAATGATTACATGATTTCGATAGGTTTGGATAAATGGATAAATTCCAAGAGTTTAGAAGGTAAGAACTAATTACATTTAATAAATCCAAAAAAAATATCTTGCAATTCCAATTCATAAAAGGGCTCATTGCGCGGGCCAATACTCACCTCGTCAGTACTCTCTCAAAATTTACGTTTTTGTCCAATTATTATCAGCATTATTATTATAATTATTAATATTATTATTATTAGTAGTAGTAGTAGTAGTAGTCGTAGTAGTAGTAGTAGTAGTACCTCCGCCAAGGAGGTCATGTTTTCACCTCTGTCTATTTGTTTGTCACCAATCTAACTCAAAAAGTTACGGGAGAATTTTGACCAACGTACTACAAATAAATTAAAACGATGTATTCAGGCCGAATCTCTCTCTCTCTCTCTCTCTCTCTCTCTCTCTCTCTCTCTCTCTCTCTCTCTCTCTCTATGAATGTCATTTAGGTCGGTATAACTCATGCATGGTGTTTTTTTTTATTATTATTTTACATCGACCCATATCTGAAATTACTTTTCCTTTCATCGGTGACTTGAACAAGACTAATGTCGAAATAATCTAATGTAGCTGTTAATGGAAGGAATTGTTTAGCTGCGATACTCCAATAATTTCTACATGATAATATATATATATATATATATATATATATATATATATATTATATATATATATATATATATATATATATATATATATATATATATATATATATATATATATGTGTGTGTGTGTGTGTGTGTGTGTGCGCGTGTATTCAGTATTTGCAGTGGATATTCGAAACGTCAAATGATAAAACAGAATGAAATATGACAACTCGAGTTGTAAAATTTCAATGCTTTCACTATCAAAAACACCCCTTTGCTGTCTTTGATTCGTTAAGGTTAGAGAGTGCTCCGCCCATTTCATAATAGTAGTAAGAAGAGCAACACCTTGCCTGTTTTGTCATGGGAACACTAGAGACATCTGACGAAAGATTTCCCTCGAGTGTCTGCGTTCTTTTGATTCTAACAGTACGACAATGAAACAATTTCCAATAGATTTAGTAAATTTGAGAACAAAGCCCTTAAAAGGATATTGGGAGTTTAAATGCCAGGGCAGGATTAGAAATGAGACTTTAACAGAGATTACTCGAGTGCTATATGTGCATGAGATCATGATGAGGGATAAATGGAGATGGTTTGGGCATGCTCTTCACACTCCCCGAGAGAGATTAGTTTACCAAACATTCTGCCGGGCTCCACATGGCACTAGAAGAGTTGGAAGACCCAGGATTACAAGGCAGAGGACTATGAAGCGCGAAGTAGGAGATGATGAATGGAGAAGTATTGAATTAAAAGTTCAAGATACAGACGACTGCCGAAATCTAACCGAGGCCCTTTGCGTCAATAGGCGTAGGAGATGATGACGATATATATCAACAAACAACAAATGCTGCCATTTTTAGTCCACTGTAAGACAAAGGCCTCGAACATGTCCTTAGTCATGTATGGAGTTTGGCCATTTTGATCACCATGCTGGCCACTACGGATTGGTGATGGTGGAAGAATTTAGTCTGATCGCTAACAGTAAACCAACCTAGTATGGCTGCCGCTAATTAGTAAAGCTTTGCTGATCAAGGCTATACACAAACCCTTTCACCATATTAAGGTATGACCACATCCCCACTCGGAAAGGACACAGTATATATATATATATATATA
>NC_090739.1:62155641-62305641 GCF_036898095.1 Palaemon carinicauda
ATAAATCATGTTGCTCGTCATTTACTTTGGCATGATAGTGTATGCGGAGAAATCGATAGTATTCATCTCTTTACTCATTGCCCAGATAGTTAAAGAATAAATGCCTTCGATTTCCCAGAGGAATCTGATGAAGTGAGGACTCGCGGCACTGAAATCTCTTTTGAAATCTAGAAGGACACTGACGAATTAAGGAAAAGAGACAATGAAATCTCGAAAGAAACAGATAATCTAATGAAAGAAGATCTTGAAAACTAGAAGACAGGAGAGAACAGCGAAGAGGAGCCTCTAATGCCAGAGGTAAGACACCTAAAAATAGAGAGGCTCTAATGCTAGAAGTAAGGCACCTCAAAATATAGATCGAAGACCCTCTAATGCTAAAAGTATGGAACCTAGAAATATATGTCAAAGAACTTCTAATGCTAGAAGTGTGGTAGCTAAAGAGAGAGGTCAAAGAACTTCTAATGTTAGAGGTGTGGGAGCTATAAAGAGAGGTCAAAGAACTTCTAATGCTTGAGGTAAGGGAGCTGAAAAGAGGTCAAAGAACTTCTAATGCTAGAGGTGTGGGAGCTAAAAGGAGGTCAAAGAACTTCTAATGCAAGGGGTGTGGGGGCTAAAAAGAGGTCAAAGAACTTCTAAAGCAAGGGGTGTGGGAGCTAAAAAGAGGTCAAAGAACTTCTAATGCAAGGGGTGTGGGAGCTAAAAAGAGGTCGAAGAACTTCTAATGCAAGGGGTGTGGGAGCTAAAAAGAGGTCACAAAACTTTTAATGCAAGGGGTGTGGGAGCTAAAAAGAAGTCAAAGAACTTCTAATGCAAGGGGTGTGGGAGATAAAAAGAGGTCAAAGAACTTCTAGTGCAAGGGGTGTGGGAGCTAAAAAGAGGTCAAAGAATTTCTAATGCAA
Source organism: Palaemon carinicauda (assembly GCF_036898095.1). Lineage (NCBI taxonomy): Eukaryota > Metazoa > Arthropoda > Malacostraca > Decapoda > Palaemonidae > Palaemon > Palaemon carinicauda. Next base: position 62,156,541 of record NC_090739.1, read on the forward strand.
GGGGTGTGGGAGCTAAAAAGAGGTCAAAGAACTTCTAATGCAAGGGGTGTGGGAGCTATAAAGAGGTCAAAGAACTTCTAATGCAAGGGGTGTGGGAGCTAAAAAGAGGTCAAAGAATTTCTAATGCTAGAGGTGTGGGATCTAAAAAGAAGTCAAAGAATTTCTAATGCTAGAGGTGTGGGAGCTAAAAAGAGGTCAAAGAACTTCTAATGCTAGAGGTGTGGGAGCTAAAAAGAGGTCAAAGAACTTCTAATGCTAGAGGTGTGGGAGCTAAAAAGAAGTCGAAGAACTTCTAATGCTAGAGGTGTGGGAGCTAAAAAGAGGTCAAAGAACTTCTAATGCTAGAGGTGTGGGAGCTAAAAAGAGGTCAAAGAACCTCTAATGCTAGAGGTGTGGGAGCTAAAAAGAGGTCGAAGAACTTCTAATGCAAGGGGTGTGGCAGCTAAAAAGAGGTCAAAGATCTTCTAAAGCAAGGGCTGTGGGAGCTAGAAAAAGGTCACAGAACTTCTAATGCAAGGGGTGTGGCAGCTAAAAAGAGGTCAAAGATCTTCTAAAGCAAGGGCTGTGGGAGCTAGAAAAAGGTCACAGAACTTCTAATGCAAGGGGTGTGGGAGCTAAAAGGAAGTCAAAGAACTTCTAGTGCAAGGGGTGTGGGAGCTAAAAACAGATCAAAGAACTTCTAATGCAAGGGGTGGGGGAGCTAAAAAGAGGTCAAAGAACTTCTAATACAAGGGGTGTGGGAGCTAAAAAGAGGTCAAAGAACTTCTAGTGCAAGGGGTGTGGGAGCTAAAAACAGATCAAAGAACTTCTAATGCAAGGGGTGGGGGAGCTAAAAAGAGGTCAAAGAACTTCTAATACAAGGGGTGTGGGAGCTAAAAAGAGGTCAAAGAATTTCTAATGCAAGGGGTGTGGGAGCAAAAAAGAGATCAAAGAACTTCTAATGCAAGGGGTGTGGGAGCTTAAAAGAGGTCAAAGAACTTCTAATGCAAGGGGTGTGGGAGCTAAAAAGAGGTCAAAGAACTTCTAATGCAAGGGGTGTGGAAGCTAAAAAGAGGTCAAAGAACTTCTAATGCAAGGGGTGTGGGAGCTAAAAAGAGGTCAAAAAACTTCTAATGCAAGGGGTGTGGGAGCTAAAAAGAGGTCAAAGAACTTCTAATGCAAGGGGTGTGGGAGCTAAAAAGAGGTCAAAGAACTTCTAATGCAAGGGGTGTGGAAGCTAAAAAGAGGTCAAAGAACTTCTAATGCAAGGGGTGGGGAAGCTAAAAAGAGGTCAAAGAACTTCTAATGCAAGGGGTGTGGGAGCTAAAAAGAGGTCAAAGAACTTCTAATGCAAGGGGGTGAGAGCTAAAAAGAGGTCAAAGAACTTCTAATGCTAGGGGTGTAGGAGCTAAAAGAGGTCAAAGAACTTCTAATGCAAGGGGTGTGGGAGCTAAAAAGAGGTCAAAGAACTTCTAATGCAAGGGGTGTGGGAGCTAAAAAAAGATCATAGAACTTCTAATGCAAGGGGTGGGGGAGCTAAAAAGAGGTCAAGGAACTTCTAATGCAAGGGGTGTGGGAGCTAAAAAAGATCAAAGAACTTCTAATGCAAGGGGTGGGGGAGCTAAAAAGAGGTCAAAGAACTTCTAATAAAAGGGGTGTGGGAGCTAAAAAGAGGTCAAAGAACTTCTAATGCAAGGGGTATGGGAACTAAAAAGAGGTCAAAGAAATTCTAATACAAGGGGTGTGGGAGCTAAAAAGAGGTCAAAGAACTTCTAATGCAAGGGGTGTGGGAGATAAAAAGAGGTCAAAGAACTTCTAATGCAAGGGGTGGGGGAGCTAAAAAGAGGTCAAAGAACTTCTAATGCAAGGGGTGTGGGAGCTGAAAAGAGGTCAAAGAACTTCTAATACAAGGGGTGTGAGAGCTGAAAAGAGGTCAAAGAACTTCTAATGCAAGGGGTGTGGGAGCTAAAAAGAGGTCAAAGAACTTCTAATGCAAGGGGTGGGGGAACTAAAAAGAGGTCAAAGAACTTCTAATACAAGGGGTGTGGGAGCTAAAAAGAGGTCAAAGAACTTCTAATTCAAGGGGTGTGAGAGCTAAAAAGAGGTCAAAGAACTTCTAATGCAAGGGGTGTGGGAGCTGAAAAGAGGTCAAAGAACTTCTAATACAAGGGGTGGGAGAGCTGAAAAGAGGTCAAAGAACTTCTAATGCAAGGGGTGTGGGAGCTAAAAAGAGGTCAAAGAACTTCTAATGCAAGGGGTGTGGGAGCTAAAAAGAGGTCAAAGAACTTCTAATACAAGGGGTGTGAGAGCTGAAAAGAGGTCAAAGAACTTCTAATGCAAGGGGTGTGGGAGCTAAAAAGAGGTCAAAGAACTTATAATGCAAGGGGTGTGGGAGCTAAAAAAAGATCAAAGAACTTCTAATGCAAGGGGTGGGGGAGCTAAAAAGAGGTCAAAGAACTTCTAATACAAGGGGTGTGGGAGCTAAAAAGAGGTCAAAGAACTTCTAATGCAAGGGGTGAGGGAACTAAAAAGAGGTCAAAGAACTTCTAATACAAGGGGTGTGGGAGATAAAAAGAGGTCAAAGAACTTCTAATGCAAGGGGTGTGGGAGATAAAAAGAGGTCAAAGAACTTCTAATGCAAGGGGTGGGGGAGCTAAAAAGAGGTAAAAAAACTTCTAATGCAAGGGGTGTGGGAGCTAAAAAGAGGCCAAAGAATATCTAATGCAAGGGGTGTGGGAGCTAAAAAGAGGTCAAAGAACTTCTAATGCAAGGGGTGGGGGAGCTAAAAAGAGGTCAAAGAACTTCTAATGCAAGGGGTGTGGGAGCTAAAAAGAGGTCAAAGAGCTTCTAATGCAAGGGGTGTGGGGGCTAAAAAGAGGTCAAAGAACTTCTAATGCAAGTGGTGTCAGAGCTAAAAAGAGGTCAAAGAACTTCTAATGCAAGGGGTGGGGAAGCTAAAAATAGGTCAAAGAACTTCTAATGCAAGGGGTGTGGGAGCTAAAAAGATGTCAAAGAAAAGAACTTCTAATGCAAGGGGTGGGGAAGCTAAAAAAAAGGACAAAGAACTTCTAATGCAAGGGGTGTGGGAGCTTAAAAGAGGTCAAAGAACTTCTAATGCAAGGGGTGTGAGAGCTAAAAAGATGTCAAAGAACTTCTAATGCAAGGGGTGTGAGAGCTGAAAAGAGGTCAAAGAACTTCTAATGCAAGGGGTGTGGGAGCTAAAAAGAGGTCAAAGAACTTCTAATGCAAGGGGTGGGGGAACTAAAAAGAGGTCAAAGAACTTCTAATACAAGGGGTGTGGGAGCTAAAAAGAGGTCAAAGAACTTCTAATGCAAGGGGTGTGAGAGCTAAAAAGAGGTCAAAGAACTTCTAATGCAAGGGGTGTGGGAGCTGAAAAAAGGTCAAAGAACTTCTAATACAAGGGGTGTGAGAGCTGAAAAGAGGTCAAAGAACTTCTAATGCAAGGGGTGTGGGAGCTAAAAAGAAGTCAAAGAACTTCTAATGCAAGGGGTGTGGGAGCTAAAAAGAGGTCAAAGAACTTCTAATACAAGGGGTGTGAGAGCTGAAAAGAGGTCAAAGAACTTCTAATGCAAGGGGTGTGGGAGCTAAAAAGAGGTCAAAGAACTTATAATGCAAGGGGTGTGGGAGCTAAAAAAAGGTCAAAGAACTTCTAATGCAAGGGGTGGGGGAGCTAAAAAGAGGTCAAAGAACTTCTAATACAAGGGGTGTGGGAGCTAAAAAAAGGTCAAAGAACTTCTAATGCAAAGGGTGAGGGAACTAAAAAGAGGTCAAAGAACTTCTAATACAAGGGGTGTGGGAGATAAAAAGAGGTCAAAGAACTTCTAATGCAAGGGGTGTGGGAGATAAAAAGAGGTCAAAGAACTTCTAATGCAAGGGGTGGGGGAGCTAAAAAGAGGTCAAAAAACTTCTAATGCAAGGGGTGTGGGAGCTAAAAGGAGGTCAAAGAATATCTAATGCAAGGGGTGTGGGAGCTAAAAAGAGGTCAAAGAACTTCTAATGCAAGGGGTGGGGGAGCTAAAAAGAGGTCAAAGAACTTCTAATGCAAGGGGTGTGGGAGCTAAAAAGAGGTCAAAGAGCTTCTAATGCAAGGGGTGTGGGGGCTAAAAAGAGGTCAAAGAACTTCTAATGCAAGGGGTGTCAGAGCTAAAAAGAGGTCAAAGAACTTCTAATGCAAGGGGTGGGGAAGCTAAAAAGAGGTCAAAGAACTTCTAATGCAAGGGGTGTGGGAGCTAAAAAGATGTCAAAGAAAAAACTTCTAATGCAAGGGGTGGGGAAGCTAAAAAAAAGGACAAAGAACTTCTAATGCAAGGGGTGTGGGAGCTTAAAAGAGGTCAAAGAACTTCTAATGCAAGGGGTGTGAGAGCTAAAAAGATGTCAAAGAACTTCTAATGCAAGGGGTGTAGGAGTTAAAAAGAGGTCAAAGAACTTCTAATGCAAGGTGTGTGAGAACTAAAAAGAGGTCAAAGAACTTCTAATGCAAGGGGTGGGGGAGCTAAAAAGAGGTCAAAGAACTTCTAATGCAAGGGGTGTGGGAGCTATAAAGAGGTCAAAGAACTTCTAATGCAAGGGGTGGGGGAGCTAAAAAGAGGTCAAAGAACTTCTAATGCAAGGGGTGGGGGAGCTAAAAAGAGGTCAAAGGACTTCTAATACAAGGGGTGTGGGAGCTAAAAAGAGGTCAAAGAATTTTTAATGCAAGGGGTGTGGGAGCTAAAAAGAGGTCAAAGAACTTCTAATGCAAGGGGTGCGGGAGCTAAAAAGAGGTCAAAGAACTTCTAATGCAAAGGGTGTGGGAGCTAAAAAGAGATCAAAGAACTTCTAATGCAAGGGGTGCGGGGGCTAAAAAGAGGTCAAAGAACTTCTAATGCAAAGGGTGTGAGAGCTAAAAAGAGGTCAAAGAACTTTTAATGCAAGGGGTGGGGAAGCTAAAAAGAAGTCAAAGAACTTCTAATGCAAGGGGTGTGGGAGCTAAAAAGAGGTCAAAGAACTTCTAATGCAAGGGGGGTGAGAGCTAAAAAGAGGTCAAAGAACTTCTAATGCTAGGGGTGTAGGAGCTAAAAGAGGTCAAAGAACTTCTAATGCAAGGGGTGTGGGAGCTAAAAAGAGGTCAAAGAACTTCTAATGCAAGGGGCGTGGGAGCTAAAAAAAAATCATAGACTTTCTAATGCAAGGGGTGTGGGAGCTAAAAAAAGATCAAAGAACTTCTAATGCAAGGGGTGTGGGAGCTAAAAAGAGGTCAAGGAACTTCTAATGCAAGGGGTGTGGGAGCTAAAAAGAGGTCAAGGAACTTCTAATGCAAGGGGTGTGGGAGCTAAAAAAAGATCAAAGAACTTCTAATGCAAGGGGTGGGGGAGCTAAAAAGAGGTCAAAGAACTTCTAATACAAGGGGTGTGGGAGCTAAAAAGAGGTCAAGGAACTTCTAATGCAAGGGGTGTGGGAGCTAAAAAAAGATCAAAGAACTTCTAATGCAAGGGGTGGGGGAGCTAAAAAGAGGTCAAAGAACTTCTAATACAAGGGGTGTGGGAGCTAAAAAGAGGTCAAAGAACTTCTAATGCAAGGGGTATGGGAACTAAAAAGAGGTCAAAGAACTTCTAATACAAGGGGTGTGGGAGCTAAAAAGAGGTCAAAGAACTTCTAATGCAAGGGGTGTGGGAGATAAAAAGAGGTCAAAGAACTTCTAATGCAAGGGGTGGGGGAGCTAAAAAGAGGTCAAAGAACTTCTAATGCAAGGGGTGTGGGAGCTGAAAAGAGGTCAAAGAACTTCTAATACAAGGGGTGTGAGAGCTGAAAAGAGGTCAAAGAACTTCTAATGCAAGGGGTGTGGGAGCTAAAAAGAGGTCAAAGAACTTCTAATGCAAGGGGTGGGGGAACTAAAAAGAGGTCAAAGAACTTCTAATACAAGGGGTGTGGGAGCTAAAAAGAGGTCAAAGAACTTCTAATGCAAAGGGTGTGAGAGCTAAAAAGAGGTCAAAGAACTTCTAATCCAAGGGGTGTGGGAGCTGAAAAGAGGTCAAAGAACTTCTAATACAAGGGGTGTGAGAGCTGAAAAGAGGTCAAAGAACTTCTAATGCAAGGGGTGTGGGAGCTAAAAAGGGGTCAAAGAACTTCTAATGCAAGGGGTGTGGGAGCTAAAAAGAGGTCAAAGAACTTCTAATACAAGGGGTGTGAGAGCTGAAAAGAGGTCAAAGAACTTCTAATGCAAGGGGTGTGGGAGCTAAAAAGAGGTCAAAGAACTTCTAATGCAAGGGGTGTGGGAGCTAAAAAAAAATCAAAGAACTTCTAATGCAAGGGGTGGGGGAGCTAAAAAGAGGTCAAAGAACTTCTATTACAAGGGGTGTGGGAGCTAAAAAGAGGTCAAAGAACTTCTAATGCAAGGGGTGGGGGAACTAAAAAGAGGTCAAAGAACTTCTAATACAAGGGGTGTGGGAGATAAAAAGAGGTCAAAGAACTTCTAATGCAAGGGGTGTGGGAGATAAAAAGAGGTCAAAAAACTTCTAATGCAAGGGGTGGGGGAGCTAAAAAGAGGACAAAGAACTTCTAATGCAAGGGGTGGGAGAGCTAAAAAGAGATCAAAGAGCTTCTAATGCAAGGGGTGTGGGGGCTAAAAAGAGGTCAAAGAACTTCTAATGCAAGGGGTGGGAGAGCTAAAAAGAGATCAAAGAGCTTCTAATGCAAGGGGTGTGGGGGCTAAAAAGAGGTCAAAGAATATGTAATGCAAGGGGTGTGGGAGCTAAAAAGAGGTCAAAGAACTTCTAATGCAAGGGGTGGGGGAGCTAAAAAGAGGTCAAAGAACTTCTAATGCAAGGGGTGTGGGAGCTAAAAAGAGATCAAAGAGCTTCTAATGCAAGGGGTGTGGGGGCTAAAAAGAGGTCAAAGAACTTCTAATGCAAGGGGTGGGGGAACTAAAAAGAGGTCAAAGAACTTCTAATACAAGGGGTGTGGGAGCTAAAAAGAGGTGAAAGAACTTCTAATGCAAGGGGTGTGAGAGCTAAAAAGAGGTCAAAGAACTTCTAATGCAAGGGGTGTGGGAGCTGAAAAGAGGTCAAAGAACTTCTAATACAAGGGGTGTGAGAGCTGAAAAGAGGTCAAAGAACTTCTAATGCAAGGGGTGTGGGAGCTAAAAAGAGGTCAAAGAACTTCTAATGCAAGGGGTGTGGGAGCTAAAAAGAGGTCAAAGAACTTCTAATACAAGGGGTGTGAGAGCTGAAAAGAGGTCAAAGAACTTCTAATGCAAGGGGTGTGGGAGCTAAAAAAAGATCAAAGAACTTCTAATGCAAGGGGTGGGGGAGCTAAAAAGAGGTCAATGAACTTCTAATACAAGGGTTGTGGGAGCTAAAAAGAGGTCAAAGAACTTGTAATGCAAGGGGTGGGGGAACTAAAAAGAGGCCAAAGAACTTCTAATACAAGGGGTGTGGGAGATAAAAAGAGGTCAAAGAACTTCTAATGCAAGGGGTGTGGGAGATAAAAAGAGGTCAAAGAACTTCTAATGCAAGGGGTGGGGGAGCTAAAAAGAGGTCAAAGAACTTCTAATGCAAGGGGTGTGGGAGCTAAAAAGAGGTCAAAGAATATCTAATGCAAGGGGTGTGGGAGCTAAAAAGAGGTCAAAGAACTTCTAATGCAAGGGGTGGGGGAGCTAAAAAGAGGTCAAAGAACTTCTAATGCAAGGGGTGTGGGAGCTAAAAAGAGGTCAAAGAGCTTCTAATGCAAGGGGTGTGGGGGCTAAAAAGAGGTCAAAGAACTTCTAATGCAAGTGGTGTGAGAGCTAAAAAGAGGTCAAAGAACTTCTAATGCAAGGGGTGGGGAAGCTAAAAAGAGGTCAAAGAACTTCTAATGCAAGGGGTGTGGGAGCTAAAAAGATGTCAAAGAAAAAAACTTCTAATGCAAGGGGTGTGGGAGCTTAAAAGAGGTCAAAGAACTTCTAATGCAAGGGGTGTGAGAGCTAAAAAGAGGTCAAAGAACTTCTAATGCAAGGGGTGTGGGAGTTAAAAAGAGGTCAAAGAACTTCTAATGCAAGGGGTGTGAGAACTAAAAAGAGGTCAAAGAACTTCTAATGCAAGGGGTGGGGGAGCTAAAAAGAGGTCAAAGAACTTCTAATGCAAGGGGTGTGGGAGCTATAAAGAGGTCAAAGAACTTCTAATGCAAGGGGTGGGGGAGCTAAAAAGAGGTCAAAGAACTTCTAATGCAAGGGGTGGGGGAGCTAAAAAGAGGTCAAAGGACTTCTAATACAAGGAGTGTGGGAGCTAAAAAGAGGTCAAAGAATTTCTAATGCAAGGGGTGTGGGAGCTAAAAAGAGGTCAAAGAACTTCTAATGCAAAGGGTGTGGGAGCTAAAAAGAGATCAAAGAACTTCTAATGCAAGGGGTGCGGGGGCTAAAAAGAGGTCAAAGAACTTCTAATGCAAACGGTGTGAGAGCTAAAAAGAGGCCAAAGAACTTTTAATGCAAGGGGTGGGGAAGCTAAAAAGAGGTCAATGAACTTCTAATGCAAGGGGTGTGGGAGCTAAAAAGAGGTCAAAGAACTTCTAATGCAAGGGGGGTGAGAGCTAAAAAGAGGTCAAAGAACTTCTAATGCTAGGGGTGTAGGAGCTAAAAGAGGTCAAAGAACTTCTAATGCAAGGGGTGTGGGAGCTAAAAAGAGGTGAAAGAACTTCTAATGCAAGGGGTGTGGGAGCTAAAAAAAGATCATAGAACTTCTAATGCAAGGGGTGTGGGAGCTAAAAAAAGATCAAAGAACTTCTAATGCAAGGGGTGTGGGAGCTAAAAAGAGGTCAAGGAACTTCTAATGCAAGGGGTGTGGGAGCTAAAAAGAGGTCAAGGAACTTCTAATGCAAGGGGTGTGGGAGCTAAAAAAAGATCAAAGAACTTCTAATGCAAGGGGTGGGGGAGCTAAAAAGAGGTCAAAGAACTTCTAATACAAGGGGTGTGGGAGCTAAAAAGAGGTCAAGGAACTTCTAATGCAAGGGGTGTGGGAGCTAAAAAAGATCAAAGAACTTCTAATGCAAGGGGTGGGGGAGCTAAAAAGAGGTCAAAGAACTTCTAATACAAGGGGTGTGGGAGCTAAAAAGAGGTCAAAGAACTTCTAATGCAAGGGGTATGGGAACTAAAAAGAGGTCAAAGAACATCTAATACAAGGGGTGTGGGAGCTAAAAAGAGGTCAAAGAACTTCTAATGCAAGGGGTGTGGGAGATAAAAAGAGGTCAAAGAACTTCTAATGCAAGGGGTGGGGGAGCTAAAAAGAGGTCAAAGAACTTCTAATGCAAGGGGTGTGGGAGCTGAAAAGAGGTCAAAGAACTTCTAATACAAGGGGTGTGAGAGCTGAAAAGAGGTCAAAGAACTTCTAATGCAAGGGGTGTGGGAGCTAAAAAGAGGTCAAAGAACTTCTAATGCAAGGGGTGGGGGAACTAAAAAGAGGTCAAAGAACTTCTAATACAAGGGGTGTGGGAGCTAAAAAGAGGTCAAAGAACTTCTAATGCAAGGGGTGTGAGAGCTAAAAAGAGGTCAAAGAACTTCTAATGCAAGGGGTGTGGGAGCTGAAAAGAGGTCAAAGAACTTCTAATACAAGGGGTGTGAGAGCTGAAAAGAGGTCAAAGAACTTCTAATGCAAGGGGTGTGGGAGCTAAAAAGAGGTCAAAGAACTTCTAATGCAAGGGGTGTGGGAGCTAAAAAGAGGTCAAAGAACTTCTAATACAAGGGGTGTGAGAGCTGAAAAGAGGTCAAAGAACTTCTAATGCAAGGGGTGTGGGAGCTAAAAAGAGGTCAAAGAACTTCTAATGCAAGGGGTGTGAGAGCTAAAAAAAGATCAAAGAACTTCTAATGCAAGGGGTGGGGGAGCTAAAAAGAGGTCAAAGAACTTCTAATACAAGGGGTGTGGGAGCTAAAAAGAGGTCAAAGAACTTCTAATGCAAGGGGTGGGGGAACTAAAAAGAGGTCAAAGAACTTCTAATACAAGGGGTTTGGGAGATAAAAAGAGGTCAAAGAACTTCTAATGCAAGGGGTGGGGGAGCTAAAAAGAGGTCAAATTACTTCTAATGCAAGGGGTGTGGGAGCTAAAAAGAGGTCAAAGAATATCTAATGCAAGGGGTGTGGGAGCTAAAAAGAGGTCAAAGAACTTCTAATGCAAGGGGTGGGGGAGCTAAAAAGAGGTCAAAGAACTTCTAATGCAAGGGGTGTGGGAGCTAAAAAGAGGTCAAAGAGCTTCTAATGCAAGGGGTGTGGGGGCTAAAAAGAGGTCAAAGAACTCCTAATGCAAGTGGTGTGAGAGCTAAAAAGAGGTCAAAGAACTTCTAATGCAAGGGGTGGGGAAGCTAAAAAGAGGTCAAAAAACTTCTAATGCAAGGGGTGTGGGAGCTAAAAAGATGTCAAAGAACTTCTAATGCAAGGGGTGTGGGAGCTAAAAAGAGGTCAAAGAACTTCTAATGCAAGGGGTGTGAGAGCTAAAAAGAGGTCAAAGAACTTCTAATGCAAGGGGTGTGGGAGCTAAAAAGAGGTCAAAGAACTTTTAATGCAAGGGGTGTGATAGCTAAAAGAGGTCAAAGAACTTCTAATGCAAGGGGTGTGGGAGCTAAAAAGAGGTCAAAGAACTTCTAATGCAAGGGGTGTGAGAGCTAAAAAGAGGTCAAAGAACTTCTAATGCAAGGGGTGGGGAGCTAAAAAGAGGTCAAAGAACTTCTAATGCAAGGGGTGTAGGAGCTAAAATGAGGTCAAAGAACTTCTAATGCAAGGGGTGTGGGAGCTAAAAGAGGTCAAAGAACTTCTAATGCAAGGGGTGTGAGAGCTAAAAAGAGGTCAAAGAACTTCTAATGCAAGGGGTGGGGGAGCTAAAAAGAGGTCAAAGAACTTCTAATGCAAAGGGTGGGGAAGCTAAAAGAGGTCAAAGAACTTCTAATGCAAGGGGTGGGGAAGCTAAAAAGAGGTCAAAGAACTTCTAATGCAAGGGGTGTGAGAGCTAAAAAGAGGTCAAATAACTTCTAATGCAAGGGGTGGGGAAGCTAAAAAGAGGTCAAAGAACTTCTAATGCAAGGGGTGTAGAGCTAAAAAGAGGTCAAAGAACTTTTAATGCAAGGGGTGTGGGAGCTAAAAAGAGGTCAAAGAACTTTTAATGCAAGGGGTGTGGGAGCTATAAAGAGGTCAAAGAACTTCTAATGCAAGGGGTGTGGGAGCTAAAAATAGGTCAAAGAACTTTTAATGCAAGGGGTGTGGGAGCTAAAAAGAGGTCAAAGAACTTCTAATGCAAGGGGTGTGGGAGCTATAAAGAGGTCAAAGAACTTTTAATGCAAGGGGTGTGGGAGCTATAAAGAGGTCAAAGAACTTCTAATGCAAGGGGTGTGGAGCTAAAAATAGGTCAAAGAACTTCTAATGCAAGGGGTGTGGGAGCTATAAAGAGGTCAAAGAACTTCTAATGCAAGGGGTGGGGGAGCTAAAAAGAGGTCAAAGAACTTCTAATGCAAGGGCGTGGGAGCTAAAAAGAGGTCAAAGAACTTCTAATGCAAGGGGTGTGGGAGCTAAAAAGAGGTCAAAGAACTTCTAATGCAAGGGGCGTGGGAGCTAAAAAGAGGTCAAAGAACTTCTAATGCAAGGGGTGTGGGAGCTGAAAAGAGGTCAAAGAACTTCTAATACAAGGGGTGTGGAGCTAAAAAGAGGTCAAAGAACTTCTAATGCAAGGGGTGTGGGAGCTAAAAAGAGGTCAAAGAACTTCTAATGCAAGGGGTGTGGGGAACTAAAAAGAGGTCAAAGAACTTCTAATACAAGGGGTGTGGGAGCTAAAAAGAGGTCAAAGAACTTCTAATGCAAGGGGTGTGGGAGCTGAAAAGAGGTCAAAGAACTTCTAATACAAGGGGTGTGAGAGCTGAAAAGAGGTCAAAGAACTTCTAATGCAAGGGGTGTGGGAGCTAAAAAGAGGTCAAAGAACTTCTAATGCAAGGGGTGTGGGAGCTAAAAAGAGGTCAAAGAACTTCTAATGCAAGGGGTGTGAGAGCTAAAAGAGGTCAAAGAACTTCTAATGCAAGGGGTGTGAGAGCTAAAAAGAGGTCAAAGAACTTCTAATGCAAGGGGTGTGGGAGCTAAAAAGAGGTCAAAGAACTTCTAATGCAAGGGGTGTGAGAGCTAAAAAGAGGTCAAAGAACTTCTAATGCAAGGGGTGGGGAAGCTAAAAAGAGGTCAAAGAACTTCTAATGCAAGGGGTGTAAGAGCTAAAATGAGGTCAAAGAACTTCTAATGCAAGGGGTGGGGAGCTAAAAGAGGTCAAAGAACTTCTAATGCAAGGGGTGGGGAGCTAAAAAGAGGTCAAAGAACTTCTAATGCAAGGGGTGGGGAAGCTAAAAGAGGTCAAAGAACTTCTAATGCAAGGGGTGGGGAAGCTAAAAAGAGATCAAAGAACTTCTAATGCAAGGGGTGTGAGGAGCTAAAAAGAGGTCAAATAACTTCTAATGCAAGGGGTGGGGAGCTAAAAAGAGGTCAAAGAACTTCTAATGCAAGGGGTGTAGGAGCTAAAAAGAGGTCAAAGAACTTTTAATGCAAGGGGTGTGGGAGCTAAAAAGAGGTCAAAGAACTTTTAATGCAAGGGGTGTGGGAGCTATAAAGAGGTCAAAGAACTTCTAATGCAAGGGGTGTGGGAGCTAAAAATAGGTCAAAGAACTTTTAATGCAAGGGGTGTGGGAGCTAAAAAGAGGTCAAAGAACTTCTAATGCAAGGGGTGTGGGAGCTATAAAGAGGTCAAAGAACTTTTAATGCAAGGGGTGTGGGAGCTATAAAGAGGTCAAAGAACTTCTAATGCAAGGGGTGTGGAGCTAAAAATAGGTCAAAGAACTTCTAATGCAAGGGGTGTGGGAGCTAAAAAGAGGTCAAAGAACTTCTAATGCAAGGGGTGGGGAGCTAAAAAGAGGTCAAAGAACTTCTAATGCAAGGGGCGTGGGAGCTAAAAAGAGGTCAAAGAACTTCTAATGCAAGGGGTGTGGGAGCTAAAAAGAGGTCAAAGAACTTCTAATGCAAGGGGTGGGAGCTAAAAAGAGGTCAAAGAACTTCTAATGCAAGGGATGTGGGAGCTAAAAAGAGGTCAAAGAACTTCTAATGCAAGGGGTGGGGAAGCTAAAAAGAGGTCATAGAACTTCTAATGCAAGGGGTGGGGAAGCTAAAAATAGGTCAAAGAACTTCTAATGCAAGGGGTGTGGGAGCTAAAAAGAGGTCAATGAACTTCTAAAGCAAGGGGTGGGCGATAGATGTCGCCAGCGAGGCTTTGGGGAAGGCGCGGCGGCGTCTGTGTTCTTTCTGATGCGTAAACTTAATTAAATACAAGTAAAAACAGGGCATTAAATACGTATTATAAATACTAAACTCTTTCTTATCTTGACAGCACAAATGAAATCTTACAAGTTCCAACATGTAACTAAGCGCTCCCGAAACACGAGTCAACCTTTTACTTCTGCTTGGAGGATATCCTCGCAAGTAAAAGGTATGCTTACGAGGATATCCTTCATCTTTATGAATACCTCCCAATGAATACAACTGTTCCTTTACACTTGAAAATTTCCAAGTGTTATATAGATACACATTGTTCTATATTGTTATACTTTTCTTTGCCCAGGAACATCATTATTAATACAGATGTTTGAAGCATTTTGTTGGTGAGAGAATAAATATGTTTGTTGTTTTTGTAACTTTTCAGTTCCTTAATAATAATAATAATAATAATAATAATAATAAGACACGGTGCAGGGACTAGTGGTATGAAGCGTCGCTACAGCCTACAGCTATTGAAATCATACCAATAAGGACTGAAGAAACACATCCTTCTCCTATAGCGTAGTCTATACTAAATGATAACAGACAAAATCAACGCACTATAACTTGTCCAAAGTAACTTCCCGAAATCATACTTGCCTAATAGGTCTATTTCTAACATCCCCGTGTCTTTGATGATCGCCGAGGACAACAATCACCAAAGTCACCTATAAACCGATAGTGGTCTCCTCCCAATCAACCAACGTGGCTTTACATAAACAAGGTCTACAATTTCACAGATAATCAACCAGTTTGAATCCTTGAATCACATGTACTGTAAAGTATTCGAACCATTTATATAGATATCACCAAAAGCCTTAGTCAACATAAAAATCAATTCCATGTTATAATTAGTTTCTTTCAAGTCGATCACTTCTGGTATCAGCTAATGGAATAGGCCTACTCTCCAAACAATCCGAAGTCGTAACAGGTATCCCGAGGTACTCACGATGGAAATTTCTAATTTAATCTCTAGAGTCTAGACTATGGTCCAACTATTCTATAAATAGCCTATGCTACGCGAATTCTACAGAAAGCAAAATGCACGATCGTTCTTGTTTCAAAATCATTCAAAAACTTACCAATCAGTCAGGCGTCTCGCCAAAAAGGCTTGTTTGTTATATAAAATTTGTACCACGTGGGCCGGAACTGGGCCGGAGAAGTCGTTTAGCACTGAGGTGCAACTTGGGAAAACCCTGGGAGTTGCACTATGAGGTAAAAGTTAAACTAGGTTTGACAGAACGATGGGGGTGGGGGGAAAGTGAAGTAGAGACACCCGGGATGGAGGTAAAGTTGAAAATTAAAAAGAACCTTTTGTAATGCAGTGCACTTACGGCAATAGCCCCCCGCCCCTCAACAATTAAGGGCAACGTACCAAGGTAATGAACGTACTCAGTGACGAACCTCTGCATTGCTTACAGTATGCCTACCGATAAGCGTTTGGATTTGGACCTTCACCTGCAGTATTAAAGTAATAGAACTACGTTGTATTAAGTTAATTCAAGGACGCTATAAAACTTTTTAAGATCATTAATTCCAAAAGTGCTTATAGCCTATAGTTCCAACCATACACACCCATTAAACCATAACATAAACTTTGCCGTTCAATTTTGAAATTGCTAGTCCATCATTTACTATTGTTGCCTGCCTGTCTCTATTCTAGGGTTGTGGTAGCTTATTGAAAATCTACTGAACTACAGTTCGAGACTGGTTCAAGCTTGATATTTTCTAGTAGTGTCTACAATCCCACCATCCTTATGAGATAAGGATAGGGAGTTTGGGGAAACCAATAGGTCTACCTGCCGAGTCATCAGCAGACATTGTCTGGCCCTCCCTATTCCTAGCTTTAATGGAGAGGGGCTTGGGCATATGTATACAATATATGGTCAGTCTCTTGGTCTAGGGAATTGTCCTGTCCGAACGTTCATAAGTGACCTTTGAATTGCCTCCTTCGATACATCTCAAATGTCAATTTATTTACTTTCCTCACTGGGCTATTTTTCCTGTTGGAGCCCCTGGGTTTATAACATACTGCTTTTCCAACTAGGGGTGTTAGCTTAGCTAGTAATCATAATATTGGACACATTTAAAAGAAAATTCAACAAATTCTAGGATATTATACCCGATGGATCAAGATACAATATACTATCGGTCAAAGTGACTCAATCTTGAATCTTCAATATAAGAGAATCATTTTCGAGTAAGTGGATGAAAACTAGAATAACCAACCCAATCCCCTTTTCATTTTAAATATTGTTACGAGTATCATTTGACACAGGGCTAGTCCCCCCCCCAGGAGGTGGAACCAGCCAACAGGTTAATCAATATGCAAACACAGTAATAGCTATGTAGAGTTGAACTATCTGCTCTAGGAACACTTACCATACATATTACCATCCGATATCGTTGTTGTTTTTTCAGAGGTCACTTGTCATCTACCGTAGGTTAATCCACATTACTGCGTTCGTCACCGCTGATCCATCCCTTAATCTCTCTAGTATCAATTATATATCACTATATTAACACTATTATTCTCATATCGCAATACACTAAGCGCCTGCTACACTTGTCACAATATCCCACAGGGCGGTACGTGCTCCCGCTAAGAACTAATTATGTCAACTGAATGACCGATTGACCGTCAAATACATGAAATTATATACATACATAGAATAGCATCTAATATTTTGACACAGTAACACTAGCTGGCAGCACCGATGCACCTTTCCACAAGGATACAGAAAATATTTCGTTATTTAAGTTTACTGTATTAACAAATATCGTTTTTAGGTTTATTGTATTAACAAATATCGTTTTTAGGTTTATTGTATTAACAAATGTTGTTTTATCTTTATTTGCAGTAAATTTCAGGGCGTAGCATTTTTTAAAAACGTTAAAATGACGTCAGAATGGTGAATTATTTTGAAACAAGTTATTCAAAATAGAAAGGTGCTAGCAAAACTTGTAGGATTCTCTATAAATACATTTTAATGAGATTGCTTAAAAAATAATAGTAAATGTTGAAGTACTGTACATATAAATTTACACCTTCCAATGTTTCAAGTAGGCCTGCTGGATTAAATATAAGCCTATATCATTGGCCTACTTTATATTGCATCCTCGAGTCCGAGTTCAATAGCATCAACCATTTGCCGAAATCCTAATTGCGCGTACACACACACACAAACACACACACACACACACACACATATATATATATATATATATATATATATATATATATATATATATATATATATATATATATATATATATGTATGTGTGTGTAATCACATAAAACATGTTATCCGTGGTGTCTACAATATTACATTCTACCCCACACGCCTAATAGGTATATAACTTTTACTTGATTACACACACAAACACATAAGGCCCAAAAATTCTATTATTCCTCTTTCTGGTTACGGCTCATCTTAACTTTTGCCTACACATACACCAAATAGTCTGGCATATTCTTGCCACATTCTCCTCTGCCCTCATACCCCGGACAACACTGAGATTACTGTACCAAACAATTCTTCGCTCTCAATACCTCACTCAAACCAGCAAACAGAATTAATCAAACATTTAGACAAACTGTAAAGTTCATCCTACTCCTTATGACATCCCAAAGATGTATTATTCTCAATAAAAATAATAATTTGGTAATCAGAATCTATTCCTCTGATAGAATGTCATAAAAACATTTTATAAGGGGCTGTCTCTATATATTTGAAGAAAAACACCTCCTTTAAAGGAAGTCTTTAGTTCCGTTCCTATTAGATGTTGCCTTGTTTATCATAGCTTCATAAACAGATACCTAACATCGTAATCAAAACTGTCAATTATTCCTTCGAATAAATTACATTGTACTTGAAATGTAACAAAATACTACTTGCAGTCATGTACGGTAATTCAATTGATATATAATCTCAGTAATACATTAGTAGTTATTTGAATATCGAATATTGGCCACGTGTAACTCAAGAGTCAATACCTCACTCAAACCAGCAAACACAATTAATGTCATCATCCTACTTCATATAACGTTAATAAAATAATTATTAAGTAATTAAAATGTATCCCTCTAATAAAATTGTATTAAAACATCTCATAAAGAACTGTCTCTATATATTTTGAAGATAATGTATCTCTAATTTCCTTAAAAAACAGATTCACATATACACGTCTAACATCGTAGCCAGAACTGTATATTATTACTCCAAAAATTACGTATTTATTTAGGTTACGAATTTGAACAAGATGAATTATCTATTGAATTACTCAATTAATAATATTATGAGTTTTCTGTCATAAAAACTGTAATGCTTAAGAGTTAATCTATATTTAATAAATATAAGTATTTTGCCTCTATCCTGTTGAATTCATTCATAACATACGGGATTGCATGACGTCATCTACAACTACCAATCACAGCAGAGGAGGAATCAGCCAATGAGACGCCAGATGTTTCCCGCTAAGGAAACGCATAATGTGAGAAGGTTCCTCAGACTTATGAGCTGCTGTTGGCAACCGAATCAAATTCAACAAGTCATTTCGATCATCTTCGTCATATTTTTTTCCAGTTTTACAATACATAGCCTATACATACATACATACTACATACATACAACAATGATTGATATTTAAGATCCATTTCATAACCAAATGATTGTTTTGAATTTGTCTCTTACAATTTGTAGTCTTTAAGTCATAATTTATCTAATTCATTTCATTGCTAATTTATTCATAAATACGACTGTATGACGTCGCATACAACCCACCAATCATAACAGAGAACGAATCAGCCAACCAGATAACAGATAATTCCCGCTAAAATGCATGAAGGGAGAGGGGTCCTTGTCATTTATGGGCTGTGTTGGTTAACGAATAGAATCGACACATTTATATATAAAAGATACTACAAATCTGTTTAACGAGTTTGTTTTCCATAAAAGTTACAATTTTTTAAAGTTGCAATTTATCCGAAATATGTAGGCCTAAGTATACTGTTGGTATTAAATCCTACAACGATATATCTCCCAATAAAGATAATGATTTGGTAATATACATTATACTGAGAATGTAACAAAATAGTAACTAAGGTCATAATAGTTCCTTCCCTATTTACCTTCATATGATAATTGTATATATCACGAGTTACTCATTACCTCACTCAAACCAAACAAAGAGATTCATCAGCATTTAGACCAGCTGCAAAATTCATCCTACTCATTATGACGTCACAAACTTAATTTCTCAATATAGATTATTTGGTAATCAGAAATCATCCAACTAATAAAATATGTTATAAAACATCCTATAAGGACTTTCTGTATATTTTGAAAAAATATATACATCTGTCATTTTCATAAAAAAAGAAAAAATCTTCACTCCGTCCCCCATAGGTAGAGCGTTTCAATACGATTTTGTGGAATTTTGGGCAGGTTTCTCAAACAGCAACTCATGAATATGTTCACTGAATGCTCTCTCAGCGGCAAATTCTAGAACTCTGATTGGCTATGTCTACCTCAGTTGTGATTGGTGGTTGCCTTTGCTTAATACAGCTTCACAGACAAACACGGGCACATTTAACATCGTAGCCAGAAAAGAGCCAAGTATTCCTTAGAGTATGATATATTCATTTACCTTATGGCCGTTAACAAGATCCATTATCGATTTTCATTAAATTAATAATCATTTTAAGTTTGTTTCCGCAAAAAAACATCAATTCTTAGTCTCAATTTATGTGCAATAAGTATAGTTATCACTACTACCCAGTCATTCATAAAAATACGAATCCATGACGTCACATACAACCGCCAATCAGAGCTGACAATGAATTACCCAATGAGATGGCATATATTTCCCGTTAAAATACATAAGGCGAGAGGTTGCTTTGGGTTATGGGCTGCTGTTTTCGAACGAGTAAATTCAAGCAAGGCATTTTGCTGAAACGCTCTAGCTAGTTTCTTTCCTCGAGTTTATTATAATTAATTATGAGATGCTCTTTATAGAAGAGTTAAATTTACGCGTGTCATTTCATTTAAACGGTCTAGCTAAATGATCTTATTATTCTATTTAATTTTATACACATAACCATGATCTTTAAGTAGCATGGGCATTAAGAATATTTCCTCATTTTTATATCTTTTAGATATCATTCAAATGTTTATCAATTACAGACTTTCCGTTCAGTTATCATACAACTTTTCTTTTAATAACCATTCAAACTTTATTTCCAGGAAAACTAATTTTTCAATCGTAATGTATCTACAATAAAGTATAAGTTAAACTCATTCTTAAAGATACGATTGCAGGACGTCAGAGCTGAGAAAGACTCAGCCAATAAGACGGCAGATATTTTCCGCTAAAATGCATAAGGTAAGAGGGTTCCTCTGGGTTTATAAATAAAATTATGAGCTGTTGTTGGAGAACGAGTTCAATTAACTCAAGGAATTTCGTTCAAACGCTCTAGCAAAAGGGTTTTACTTTTTTTCAATCCTAATTCGTTTTTTATACAGGAGATGTCTATTTAAGTAGACTAAGAAGAATATTTTCTTATTTCTTATATCTTTTAGATATCATTCAAATGTTTATGGGTTACAGACTTTCCCCTCACTAAAAAAACTTTTCCATTTTAGGAGTAAGAAACGCATTTATATATATATATATATATATATATATATATATATATATATATATATATATATATATATATACTTTTATTATCATTATTTCTATCATAGTCACTATCATTATGAATATTTTGTGATATAATGTTGAGAATTTTGAGTTCATGTTTAAAAAGAAAGAAAAAAACCTACAAGTGAGAAGCCCCCTTAAAAAATAGGCTACATTGTAAATAGCAATGTTTAAGTTATATATACGCCCTAATTTCCTTTTCATGCTTGTTTTGTTATAAGCATTATTATAACAATGGCTTAAAAACAATAAGCCCTACAGAAGAAGTGCCATCAGCAACAAAATACCACATTTAGAATAAAATTTGGCCAGGGACGAAAACTTCTTGCTTTCTTCTCAGTTTCCTTTGTAAATTGGAATCATTGAACTGTTAAAAATCAAAACAGCATCAGCAAAACCGATTGTGGAATAAGTCAACCTATAAAATTTTCAAACTTTGGCATTCCAATTCCTAACCTAACCTAATAAAGTGCATGTCCTCTTAACAAACTATTAATGACAAATAGGTTGTAAATTCATTTCCTGATGTCGAGATAAAGTTATAGGTGTAGGCCTACATGGTGATCATGGTCAAAAACCTTTTTTGAGAACGTCCAGTCAGAAATATTCTCAAAACTTTTGATTTTCACAAATTGATGAATTTGATATCTACTGTATAGCCTAGCATTGGGGTCTGTGAGGCCATTGAGAGCCAGGGTGACCAGCCGTCTTGTATTTAATGGGACCTTCCCCGGTATGCCTTTTGTCCAGTATTTTCAATAGTTGAATGTGAATTACAAAATACTAGTGAAAGTTTAGTTCAGAGCTGCACAAACATACTTGATGGCAATATTGTAATGCTTTAACATATATAATGAACAACTGTTTGTAACAAAATCTACATCGAACACATTTCAATACAAAAAGAAAGTCAATGAAGAAGTTCCTTGACAATATGGACACAGTTGAGAGGGACTTTGCGCTACATCACTACGTGCATACTGTCACATAAGTTGTATATCTGACTCAATATTGTTCCACTGCCTCTCTAATTTAAGTGTCTCTTATTTCAATTTTCAAAAGCTGGTCACCCGGACACACATAACCATATACTGTAGCCTATAGGTAGTTGGTTGATCAGGGCACCAGCCACCCATTGAGATGCTACCACTAGAGAGATATTGGATCCTTTGACAGGCCAGACAGTACTACATTAAATCCATCTCTCTGGTTACGGCTCATTTTTCCTAAACACACTAAATAGTCTGGTCTATTTTCCACATTCTCTTCTGTTCTCATACACCTGACAGCATTGAGATTACCAAACAATTCCACGCTCAAGGGGTTAATTACTGTACTGTAATTGTTCAGTGGCTACTTTCCTCTTAGTGAAGGTAGAAGAGAATCTCGTGTATATATATATATATATATATATATATATATATATATATATATATATATGTGTGTGTGTGTGTGTGTGTCCTGTATTAAAATATGTTTAAGTATGTTATACAAATCTATGCCAAAACAATTTCTTACAATTCACTTTCACCTTAACAGGGAATTACCAGTAGCCCTATACAGTAGTATTTTATAAACACATGCCCTGAAATGTTTGACATTTCATTTGCAATACTTGTATTCTCAAATTAGCCTGCAATAT
The DNA here is from genome assembly GCF_036898095.1 of Palaemon carinicauda. NCBI lineage: Eukaryota > Metazoa > Arthropoda > Malacostraca > Decapoda > Palaemonidae > Palaemon > Palaemon carinicauda. The sequence continues at coordinate 62,178,158 of NC_090739.1, forward strand.
TCCCAATCATACAATCACTCTTAACATTCCTGAATTATGGTAAACTCTTGTCTTCAAACATTTTGGTTTTAAAATATTGAAAAATTATATTTTAATTATAAAATAAATTTTTGAATATACTTACCTGGTGAATATATAATAGCTGCAACTCTGTTGCTCGACAGACACATACATAAAAACTCGCCAGCGATCGCTATACAGGTTGCGGGTGTGCCCACCAGCGCCAACTGTCGGCCAGATACCACTCTCGATGTAAACAAAACCTCAATTTCTTCTCATCCCACTGCGTCTCTATTGGGGAGGAAGGGAGGGTCGTTTAATTTATATATTCACCGGGTAAGTATATTCAAAAATTTATTTTATAATTAAAATATCATTTTTAAATATTTAACTTAGCCGGTGAATATATAATAGCTGATTCACACCCAAGGAGGTGGGTAGAGAACAGAGTTAATTATGTTTACATCGTAAAAGCTAAGAGTTTTTTATTTCATTTTGACAGTTATCAATATAACAAAACCAAAATAAATAGGTACCTGGTAAGGAAGTCGACTTAGACGATTACTCTGCCTTGTAAGTACGTCTTCCTTACGGAGCCCAGCGATCCTCTTAGGATGCTGACAGACCCCCAGGAGCTTAAGTATCAAGGGCTGCAACCCATACAACAGGACCTCATCAAACCCCTAATCTGGGCGCTCTCAAGAAATGACTTTGACCACCCGCCAAATCAACCAGGATGCGAAAGGCTTCTTAGCCTTCCGGACAACCCATAAAAACAACATTAAAACATTTCAAGAGACAGATTAAAAGGATATGGAATTAGGGAATTGTAGTGGTTGAGCCCTCACCCACTACTGCACTCGCTGCTACGAATGGTCCCAGTGTGTAGCAGTTCTCGTAAAGAGACTGGACATCTTTCAAGTAAAATGACACGAACACTGACTTGCTTCTCCAATAGGTTGCGTCCATGATACTTTGCAGAGATCTATTTTGCTTAAAGGCCACGGAAGTTGCTACAGCTCTAACCTCGTGCGTCTTAACCTTAAGCAAAGATCGGTCTTCCTCACTCAAGTGTGAATGAGCTTCTCGTATTAACAATCTGATAAAATATGACAAAGCATTCTTTGACATAGGCAAGGATGGTTTCTTAACCGAACACCATAACGCTTCAGATTGGCCTCGTAAAGGTTTAGTACGAGCTAAGTAGAACTTAAGAGCTCTAACAGGGCATAAGACTCTTTCTAGTTCATTGCCTACGATCTCCGATAAGCTAGGAATATCGAAAGATTTAGGCCAAGGACGAGAAGGTAGCTCATTTTTGGCTAGGAAACCAGGCTGCAGAGAACAAGTAGCTTTTTCTGACGAAAACCCGATGTTCTTGCTGAAGGCATGAAGCTCACTGACTCTTTTAGCCGAGGCTAAGCATGCCAGGAAAAGAGTCTTAAGAGTGAGATCTTTCAGGGAGGCTGATTGTAAAGGCTCAAACCTGTCTGACATGAGGAATCTTAGGACCACGTCTAAATTCCACCCAGGTGTAGCCAAACGACGCTCCTTAGAGGTCTCAAAAGACTTAAGGAGGTCTTGCAGATCTTTATTGTTGGAAAGATCTAAGCCTCTATGCCGGAAGACCGAGGCCAACATGCTTCTGTAGCCCTTGATAGTAGGAGCTGAAAGGGATCGTACTTTTCTCAGGTATAAGAGAAAATCAGCTATTTGGGCTACAGAGGTACTGGTCGAGGATACGGAAACTGACTTGCACCAGTCTCGGAAGACTTCCCACTTCGATTGGTAGACTCTAATGGTAGACGCTCTCCTTGCTCTAGCAATCGCACTGGCTGCCTCCTTCGAAAAGCCTCTAGCTCTCGAGAGTCTTTCGATAGTCTGAAGGCAGTCAGACGAAGAGCGTGGAGGCTTTGGTGTACAGTACCTTCTTTACGTGTGGCTGACGTAGGTCTACTCTTAGAGGAAGACTTCTGGGAACGTCTACTAGCCATCGAAGTACCTCGGTGAACCATTCTCTCGCGGGCCAGAGGGGAGCAACTAACGTCAACCTTGTCCCTTCGTGAGAGGCGAATTTCTGCAGTACCTTGTTGACAATCTTGAATGGTGGGAATGCGTAAAGGTCTAGATGTGACCAATCTAGGAGGAAGGCATCTATATGTATTGCTGCTGGGTCCGGGACTGGAGAGCAATAGATTGGAAGCCTCTTGGTCAGCGAGGTTGCAAAGAGATCTATGGTGGGTTGACCCCGAGTCGCGCAAAGTCTCTTGCACACATCCTTGTGGAGGGTCCATTCGGTTGGAATTACTTGACCTTTCCGACTGAGACAATCTGCTAGGACGTTCAAGTCGCCCTGGATGAACCTCGTTACTAGGGAGATGCCTCGATCTTTTGACCAGATGAGCAGGTCCCTTGCGATCTCGTACAAAGTCAGTGAGTGGGTACCTCCCTGTTTGGAAATGTACGCCAAGGCCGTGGTGATGTCCGAGTTGACCTCCACCACCTTGCCTCGAAGGAGATTCTCGAAGCTTATCAAGGCCAGATGAACCCCCAAAAGCTCCTTGCTGTTGATATGCATGCTCCTCTGACTCGAGTTCCACAGACCTGAGCATTCCCGACCGTCCAGCGTCGCGCCCCAGCCCAAGCCCGATGCGTCCGAGAAGAGAACGTGGTTGGGTATCTGAACTGCCAGGGGAAGACCCTCTCGTAGGCTGATATTGTCCTTCCACCAAGTCAGACAAGACTTGATCTTTTCGGAAATCGGGATCGAGACCGCCTCTAGCGTCTTGTCCTTTTTCCAGTGAAAAGCCAGATGGAATTGAAGAGGACGGAGGTGTAGCCTTCCTAGTGAGACAAATTGCTCCAGGGATGACAGCGTTCCTACCAGACTCATCCACAGCCTGACTGAGCAGCGTTCTTTCTTCAGCATCTTCTGGATGGAGAGCAGGGCTTGATCTATTCTGGGGGCCGACGGAAAAGCCCGAAAAACTTGACTGTGAATCTCCATCATTAAATACAGAATAGTTTGGGATGGGACCAGCTGTGACTTTTCCAAGTTGACAAGGAGTCCCAATTCCTTGGTCAGATCTAGAGTCCAATTGAGATCCTTCAGACAGCGATGACTGGAAGAGGCTCTGAGAAGCCAGTCGTCCAAATAAAGGGAGGCTCGGATGTCCGATAAGTGGAGGAATTTTGCCACATTCCTCATAAGCCTCGTAAACACGAGAGGAGCTGTGCTTAGGCCAAAGCACAGGGCCCGAAACTGGTACACCACATCGTCGAAGACGAATCTCAGAAAAGGTTGGGAGTCTGAGTGAATGGGGATGTGGAAGTAGGCGTCCCTTAGGTCTAGAGAGACCATCCAGTCTTCCTTTCTGACTGCTGCTAGGACTGACTTTGTGGTCTCCATGGTAAACTTCGTCTTTGTGACAAAGACATTCAGAGCACCGATGTCTAGCACCGGTCTCCAACCTCCTGTCTTCTTTGATACTAGGAAGAGACGGTTGTAAAACCCCGGTGATTGAAGGTCCGAGACTTTGACCACCGCTCCCTTCTCTAGCAAAAGAGACACTTCCAGTTTCAGGGCTTGTCTCTTTTCTTCCTCTCGGTACCTGGGAGAGAGATCGATGGGGGACGTCGCTAGAGGGGGTTTGCGTACAAAAGGGATTTTGTACCCCTCTCTGAGCAACCTCACAGATTGCTGATCTGCGCCTCTCTTCTCCCAGGCTTGCCAGAAGTTCTTGAGTCTGGCACCTACTGCTGTCTGAAGTTGCAGGCAGTCAGACTCTGCCCTTAGAGGACTTGGATCCTTTCCTCTTCCCCCTCTTCCCTTCGGCACGAGCACCTCCCCTGCTGGAGGCTCTGCCACGAAAGGGCGGGATAAATCTGGACGCAGGAGTGTCCATCCTAGGTCTGGCAGACAAGGCAGGCAAAGGGGGAGCTTAGCGAGCCGAGGACGCAACTAGATCGTGGGTGTCCTTCTGCACTAAAGACAAGGCAATTTCCTTAACCAAGACTTCAGGAAACAAGCACTTAGACAAGGGCGCAAAGAGTAGCTCGGATCTTTGGCATGGCGTCACTCCTGCTGACAGAAACGAGCACAGAGACTCTCGTTTCTTAAGGACTCCGGACGTGAATGAAGCGGCAAGCTCGTTGGACCCATCACGAACGGCCTTGTCCATGCAGGACATAATGAGTAAGGAAACATCCCTATCGGCAGAAGAGATTTTCCTACTCAGGGCTCCTAAACACCAGTCCAGGAAGTTAAAGACTTCAAACGCCCTAAAAATGCCTTTAAGAAGGTGGTCCAGGTCCGAGAGTGACCAACAAATCTTCGAGCGTCTCATGGCAAGGCGGCGGGGAGAGTCTACAAGACTTGAGAAGTCGCCCTGGGCAGAGGCAGGAACTCCCAAGCCGAGAACTTCTCCCGTGGCATACCAGACGCTCGATCTAGATGAGAGTTTAGATGGGGGGAAGGCAAATGCTGTCTTCCCTAAACTCCTCTTGGTCTCTAACCAATCGCCTAACATCCGTAAAGCTCTCTTGGATGAGCGAGAGAGAACGAGTTTAGTAAAGGCAGGCATGGTAGCAGGAACGCCTAAGACAAACTCTGACGGCGGCGAACGAGGAGCCACAGAAATAAAGTGGTCAGGGAACAACTCTTTAAAAACCGCCATGACTTTTCTAAAGTCCAAGGATGGTTGAACTGCTTTAGGCTCATCTAGTTCTGAAGGTTGATCCTCATGGTGTGGTTCAGCAACGTCCTCATCTGACTGTTCCTCATCCGATAACTGATGAGAAAACGGCAACGGAGTAGGCAACGTTTGACTCGCAGAGTCCGGTCGCACAGGTGCATACGTGACGGAGCCGGACGCAGCGTCCTGGAACTGTTGAACAGTCTGGGAACTGTCAACAATAACAGGTGCGCGAGGACGCACAGCGTCCACCCGAGACTGTTTAGACCGTCTGGGTTGTGCAGTCAACGCCATACCTGGTTGCGGAGGTTGACGCACCGCGTCAAAACAAGTCAACTCTGATGGTTGATGAACGTCTTGAACGTCACCAATCGCATCAGTGCGTTGCCTAACGTCAACGTGCGGCTGGAAACCCACACTGGGTCGCATCGGTGGAGGTACCACCCCAACTGGTTGACGCGAGAAAGCTACATCCACGTCAACAGGACGCACAACAGAACGCTTGGATGGCTGAAGGCTCGTGGGTTCAACGGTAACCTTCTCAGCGTTGTAGTCCTCCATCAAGGACGCAAGCTTGGACTGCATGTCTTGCAGTAACACCAATTTAGGGTCTACGGAAGCAGGTGCGGTAACAGACGGGGTTAACGAATGAGACGGCACAACTTTGCCTCTCTTAGGCGGCGAGCAGTCATCAGATGACGGCAACGGGTCCGAACTGTCCCAGTGGCTACATCCGGGACGTTGGACTTGTCCTGAAGGGACCGACTTACGCTTTAAAGGTCTGGAGACCTTGGTCCAAGGTTTCTTACGTGAAACACCTTCGGACGACGAGGTAAAAATGGGCTCTCTCGTCTTACTTAGGTAAGGGCGATCTTGGAGAGATACGCCTGATACCTTAGAGGGAACGTCTGATCGCTGATCAAGGCCTCTCGAACCCATGAGTCGTACGACATTGCTTCTCCCCTGGGCTTGGGAGCTTGCAAGAGGTCCCGGACTAGGAGGACGACAGGCACGAACAGACGAACCCTCGAGCGCAACACTGTTCACAACACTTTGCGTAACACTAGGCACTTTGACACTATCCTTCGTGGCACTTTGGCACTTGAGTTCCTTTACGTCCGCCATGAGTTGATTTCGGTCACTTGCTAAAGACTCAACTCTCTCCCCCAAGGCATGAATAGCACGCATCATGTCTGCCATCGACGGTTCCTGAGTGCTAGGAGGGGGGTTAGGAACAACCACTACAGGGGAAGGAATAGGTTCAGGGGCATGTGGAGAGGAAAAATCTACCGACCTAGAAGAACTTCTCCTTACCCTATCTCTCTCTAGTCTGCGTGTATATTTCTCAAATTCGATAAAATCGAATTCCGAAAGGCCCACGCATTCCTCACACCGATCTTCCAATTGACAGGTTTTACCCCGACAATTGGAACAAACAGTGTGAGGGTCGAGAGAAGCCTTTGGAAGACGCCTATGACAGTCCCTAGCATTACATTTTCTGAACTTGGGAACTTGAGAAGGGTCAGCCATTTTGAATTAGTCAAGGGAAAATTCCAAAAAACGATCTAAGTCATCAACAATTAATCCGATTCAAAAAAAGAGTTCAAGGATTTATTTGAAGAAAAATGTTATTTTGATAATAAAATAAATTTTTGAATATACTTACCCGGTGATTATATAGCTGCAACTCTGTTGCCCGACAGACAACTCTACGGTAAAAACTCGCCAGCGATCGCTACACAGTTTGCGGGTGTGCCCAACAGCGCCATCTGTCGTCCAGATACCCAGTACTCAATGTAAACAAAGACTCAATTTTCTCCTCGTCCCACTGCATCTCTATTGGGGAGGAAGGGAGGGTCCTTTAATTTATAATCACCGGGTAAGTATATTCAAAAATTTATTTTATTATCAAAATAACATTTTTCAATATTTAACTTAGCCGGTGATTATATAGCTGATTCACACCCAGGGGGGTGGGTAGAGACCAGCAATATATGTTTACACTTTTATGAGCTAAGAGTTTTTATTTCATTTTAGAAGTTATCAAAATAACAAAAACAAAATAAATAGGTACCTGGTAAGGAAGTCGACTTGAACAATTACTCTGCCTTTTAAGTACGTCTTCCTTACGGAGCCTCGCGATCCTCTTAGGATGCTGATTGACCCCTAGGATCTGAAGTATCAAGGGTTGCAACCCATACAACAGGACCTCATCAAAACCCCTAATCTAGGCGCTCTCAAGAAATGACTTTGACCACCCGCCAAATCAACCAGGATGCGAAAGGCTTCTTAGCCTTCCGGACAACCCAAAAAACAACAATAAAAACATTTCAAGAGAAAGATTAAAAGGGTATGGAATTAGGGAATTGTAGTGGTTGAGCCCTCACCCACTACTGCACTCGCTGCTACGAATGGTCCCAGTGTGTAGCAGTTCTTGTAAAGAGACTGGACATCTTTCAAGTAAAATGACGCGAACACTGACTTGCTTCTCCAATAGGTTGCGTCCATTATACTTTGCAGAGATATATTTTGCTTAAAGGCCACGGAAGTTGTTACAGCTCTAACTTCGTGCGTCTTCACCTTAAGCAAAGTTAGGTCTTCCTCACTCAGATGTGAATGAGCTTCTCGTATTAACAATCTGATAAAGTCTGACCAAGCATTCTTTGACAAAGGCAAGGATGGTTTCTTAACTGAACACCATAAAGCTTCAGATTGGCCTTGTAAAGGTTTAGTACGCTTTAAATAGAACTTAAGAGCTCTAACAGGGCATAAGACTCTTTCTAGTTCATTGCCTACGATCTCCGATAAGCTGGGGATATCGAAAGATTTAGGCCAAGGCCGAGAAGGCAGCTCATTTTTGGCTAGAAAACCAAGTTGTAGCGAACAAGTGGCTTTTTCTGACGAAAATCCTATGTTCTTGCTGAAGGCATGAATCTCACTGACTCTTTTAGCCGAGGCTAAGCATACCAGGAAAAGAGTCTTAAGAGTGAGATCTTTCAGGGAGGCTGATTGTAACGGCTCCAACCTGTCTGACATGAAGAATCTTAGTACCACGTCTAAATTCCATCCAGGGGTAGCCAAACGACGCTCCTTGGTGGTCTCAAAAGACTTAAGGAGGTCTTGCAGATCTTTATGTTTGGAAAGATCTAAGCCTCTATGCCGGAAGACCGATGCCAACATGCTTCTGTAGCCCTTGATAGTGGGAGCTGAAAGGGATCGTCCTTTTCTCAGGTATAAGAGAAAAACAGCTATTTGAGCTACAGAGGTACTGGTCGAGGATACAGAAACTGACTTGCACCAGTCTCGGAAGACTTCCCACTTCGATTGGTAGACTCTAATGGAAGAAGCTCTCCTTGCTCTAGCAATCGCACTGGCTGCTTCCTTCGAAAAGCCTCTAGCTCTCGAGAGTCTTTCGATAGTCTGAAGGCAGTCAGACGAAGAGCGTGGAGGCTTTGGAGTACCTTCTTTACGTGTGGCTGACGTAGAAGGTCTACCCTTAGAGGAAGACTACTGGGAACGTCTACTAACCATCGAAGTATCTCGGTGAACCATTCTCTCGCGGGCCAGAGGGAAGCAACTAACATCAACCTTGTCCCTTCGTGAGAGGCGAACTTCTGCAGTACCTTGTTGACAATCTTGAACGGTGGGAATGCGTAGAGATCCAGATGTGACCAATCTAGGAGGAAAGCATCTATATGTATTGCTGCTGGGTCCGGGACTGGAGAGCAATAGATTGGAAGCCTCTTGGTCAGCGAGGTTGCAAAGAGATCTATGGATGGTTTTACCCCAAGTGGCCCAAAGTCTCTTGCACACATCCTTGTGGAGGGTCCATTCGGTTGGAATTACTTGCCCTTTCCGACTGAGACAATCTGCTATGACGTTCAAGTCGCCTTGGATGAACCTCGTTACTAGGGAGATGTCTTGACCTTTTGACCAGATGAGCAGGTCCCTTGCGATCTCGTACAACGTCAGTGATTGGGTACCTCCTTGTTTGGAGATGTACGCCAAGGCCGTGGTGATGTCCGAGTTAACTTCCACCACTTTGCCTCGAAGGAGAGACTTGAAGCTTTTCAAGGCCAGATGTACTGCCAACAGCTCCTTGCAGTTGATATGCATGCTCCTCTGACTCGAGTTCCACAGTCCTGAGCATTCCCGACCGTCTAGTGTCGCGCCCCCGCCCACGTCCGATGCGTCCGAGAAGAGAACGTGGTTGGGAGTCTGAACAGCCAGGGGAAGACCCTCTCTTAGGTTGATATTGTCCTTCCACCAAGTCAGACAAGACTTTATCTTTTCGGAAACCGGGATCGAGACCGCTTCTAGCGTCTTGTCCTTTTTCCAGTGAAAAGCTAGATGGTATTGAAGAGGACGGAGGTGTAGTCTTCCTAGTGACACAAATTGTTCCACGGATGACAGCGTCCCTACCAGACTCATCCACAGCCTGACTGAGCAGCGTTCCTTCTTCAGCATCTTCTGGATGGATAGCAGGGCTTGATCTATTCTGGGGGCTGATCGTCTTGTTGTTCAGCAACGTCCTCATCAGAGGGTTCCTCATCCGAAAACTGATGAGGAAACGGCAACGGAGTGGGCAACGTCTGGCTCGCTGAGTCCGGTCGCACTGGTGGATGCGTGACGGAGCCGGACGCAACATCATGGAACTGCTGCACAGACTGTGAACTGTCAACAACCATGGGTGCGCGAGGAAGCACAGCGTCAACCCGAGACTGTCTAGACCATCTGGGTTGTGCAGTCAACACCCTACCGGGTTGCTGAGGTTGACGCACTGCGTCAAAACAAGTCACCTCTGCTGGTTGTTGAACGTCCTGAACGTCAACAACCACCTCCGAGCGTCGCTTAACGTCAACGTGCGGCTGGCAACCCACACTGGGTCGCGTCGGTGGAGGAACCACCTCAACTGGCAGACGCGAGTAGGTTACCTCAGCGTCAACAGGGCGCACAACCGACCGGTTGGAAGGTTGTTGGCCAGAAGGTTCGGTAGCAACCTTCTCCGCATTAAAGTCCTCTATCAAGGACGCAAGCTTGGACTGCATGTCTTGCAGCAAAGCCCATTCAGGGTCTACGGGAGCAGGTGTGGCAACAGACGGGGTTAGCGACTAAGGCGGTACCGCTTACCATCCCTGAAAGCCTTGTTATGCATGACATAATTGTACAGCAAAACTTCAAAGGCTCGAAAACAGCTGTGAAGTTGACCTGTAAACAACTTGGAGCGTCTCCTGGCCAGGCGCCAGGGAAAGTCTACGAGAATAGAGAAGTCTATCTGGGCAGAGGCATGAACTCCCAAGCCGAGAACTTCTCTCGTGTCATATCAGACTCTCGCTCTATAAACCAGTTTAAAAGAAGGGAAAGCAAAGGCTGTATCCCCCAAACTCCTCCTGGTGAAAAACCAGTCGCCTAGCCAACGTAAAGCTCTCTAGGAGAGCGAGAGAGCACTAGCTTAAAAACAACGGCTTCGAAGTAACTAGGCCTAGTGTAAGCTCTGACGTTTAGGCGAACGAGGAGCAGCAGTTACAAAAAGATCCGGACAAAGATCCTTAAAAAAATCATCATGATTTAATTAAAGTCCATAGGAGGCTAAGCAGCTTTAGGCTCCTCTCCATCTGACAGAGTCCTCAAGGGAATATCAGTAGGAGGGGGAACAGCAACTTCCTCATCTACAGGAACCTTGTCCGATAAAAGCTGAGTCTCAAGCAAGGGAGAGACCTACCGTGGTGGCAATGCTTTACAAGCAGAGTCCACACGCACTGGTGCATTAGTAGCGGACCAGAACGCAACGTCATGTAACTGCTTGACAGTCTGTGAACTGTCAACAACTGAACTGTCAACCACAACAGGTGCGTGAGGACGCACACGTCCACTCGAGACTGCTTTGACTGCCTAGACTGAGCAGTCAAAACAACTCTAGAATGCGGAGGTTGACGCACAGCGTCAAAACAAGTCAACTCCGATTGTTAGTGAACGTCTTGAACGTCAACAGGAGCATCAGCAAGTGGCCTAACGTCCAAATGCGGCTGAAAAACCACACGAGACCGCATCGAGTGTGGTTCTAAACAACCTGACTGACGTGACTAAGCTACGCCAACGTCAACAGTAAGCACAAAGGAACGTTAGGTTGGCTGAAAGCCAGGATATCGATGAGATAAACGGCTAGACTCAACGGACTAATCGGCAGAATAGTCTTCCATAAGGGAGGCAAGCATATACTGCATGTCTTGCCATACAACCCATTAAGGATCAACGGAAATGGTTGTGGTAAGAGACGAGGGTAACGTCTGTGACCGCAACACTTTGCCAACAAAAAAAGACTCTCGGAGTCTGTGTTACGCTTTTGTTAGGCGGCGAGCAGTTATCCGATGACTGCATAGGGTCAGAGCTGTCCTAATGGTTGTAACCAGGACGCTGGACCTGTCCTGAAAGGACTGATTTCGCTTAAGGGCTTCGAAACCTTGTGACAGGTTTCTTATGCGAAAAGCCTTCGGATGACGAGGAGAAACAACGTCTCTCTCGTCTTATGGTAGGGGAGATCTTGGTAAGATACACCCGATACCATAGAGGGAAAACGTCTGTTCGTTGATCAAGGCCTCTCGAACCCATAAGTCGTTTGACATTACTTCTCCCCTGGGCTTGGGAGCATGCAAGAGGTCCCGGACTAGGTGAACGACAGGCACGAACAGACGAACCCTCGGACGCAACACTGTAACACTTTGCGCATATCACTTTATCACTTCGATTTTCTGTTTCGCACTTATTTCATTGAAATCGAAACTTTTACTGATTTCTACCTGAAACACGCAATTCTACCCTTCATTAAAAGGTAGTAATTGCGAAATCAGTCGTATAATGCAAGCTCATTAATACCAGCAAAAAACAGAAAACATATTTTAAGATAAAAAAATCAGTGGCTGGGAAAGAGACTAAACACTAGTTCATATAACTACGTTTTCAATCTCTCACCGCACATAGCCTGGGGACGAGAATAAAAAACTAAAAACGTTTTATCCTTCCTCCCCGTACAGCGACTAGGGACGAGAGTAACTCGAGAACAACGTTACCCGCTTGAACGGAACGTTTTCTCTCCTCTCTCTCCCTCCGTCTCTATCTCTCTCTCTCTTTCTCTCTTGATTTCGCACCTAAGAGAAGAGCCCAATTATATTTCGTCAAAAAAACATGTTATTTGACTAAAGGAAAAAACTGAAAGGTTTTTCAAATAAAAAGTTCCTTTAAAATAGAATTTAAAACATTTAAGCTAAGAAAGAATGAACAAAACGTCAGAATCGATTTACTCTTACTGCAAAGTGAAACCGTGATACACTCTCTCTCTATCGTAACGATAGAGCGCATGTTGAACGTCCTGAACGTCAACAACTGCGTAGCATAAATAAACAAAACGTTAGCTCATCTTTGAAAACAGTACGAAGACTATCAAAGAAATTCTTTCATAAAATATTACATTTAAAAAGTTTTAAATCCTTTAAAAGCTAATTACGATATAAAGGGCTCAACGTTGATTAACTTCGGTTTCCAAGTTAGGACCGCCTACTCTCAGGAAAGGTCTATATAAACAAAACATTAAAATTTATTTTTATATGTTTATAATAAATGGAAAGTTAATCGAAGAGGCCTAATAAAGGCGGAGAGATATAAAATATATAGAGGAAAATCTATAACGTGATAAGATAATTACTAAAAGCCTAAACACACTTCCGTCTAAGGGAAGGGTCGGCCATTTAAAAGTGAAAGAAAGTCCATACTCTCTTTGTCACCATAATTAAATCTATCCAAAACGAGTTCAAGATTTAAGATGAAGATAAAACACCTGCATAGCGAAAGCTCAAAACTAGAATAAAGTACTTCACCAATTAGTTGTGAAAAAACTCCAGTTTAGCAACAGCGAGTAAGTACGTCTTGTCGATAGCTCGACAGAGAGAAAATTGAGTCTTTGTTTACATTGAGTACTGGGTATCTGGACGACAGATGGCGCTGTTGGGCACACCCGCAACCTGTGTAGCGATCGCTGGCGAGTTTTTACCGTAGAGTTGTCTGTCGGGCAACAGAGTTGCAGCTATATAATCACCGGCTAAGTTAAATATTGAAAAACACCTGTACTGCGAAAGCTCAAACCAAATTAAAGTACTTCACCAAATATGATGGGAAAAACTCCAGGTTCAACAGCGAGTAAAGTACGTCTTGTCGACACGTCGACAGAGAAGAAATTGAGGTTTTGTTTACATCGAGAGTGGTATCTGGCCGACAGTTGGCGCTGGTGGGCACACCCGCAACCTGTATAGCGATCGCTGGCGAGTTTTTATGTATGTGTCTGTCGAGCAACAGAGTTGCAGCTATTATATATTCACCGGCTAAGTTTAATATTTAAAAATAAATCATACAAAACTTGTATTCTCTAGACTTCAAATTCAATACTCACCAAAACACCTGTGTCCTGTAGGAGGATAATGACATCAGTGCACCTCCTGTAATGAACTGTAGCTTATGCATTAATAAAAGGTATTTGCAGCCCCCTTTTGGCCCATAGCTGCACCCCCTTTTCACCCTTCTAATTTATTAATGTTCCTGCTAACTTGAAAGTGGACCCCTGTAAGGACTCCCCTAGAAAAAGTTGCAGCCACCAACTCAGCTTCTAGCTATGCCACCAGCTGTTACAGCTATCATCTTACCTATTACTATTAGTTATGGGAAGGGATGAATTGAGGTATGTGACTAAGGCTATGTGGGTTTTCACTGGGGTTGGGAAGGCCATTAAGTGTCAATCTACTCTGAGGTAACACCTTATTTTAAGAAACTTTTTTTATCACAATTTTCTTTCTTTTAAAGTTTTGTATTTTCTACAATCCAGTGTCTTTCCAAACATGCATTCATAAGATTTTTCCATTTTCATTTTCTTTTTAACTCTATACTTGCCAAAAATTTTATCTTTTTCAAACACCTACTTGTGCATTTATATCAAATGGCATAACCATTCTTTCTTACTAATCAAAACAACCCAAGTGCATATTCTGACTTTCCAAAACACTTTTTTACTCTTATTCTTTTTTCATTCCCTGATCATATACAATTAGTACATAAAAGCTTATCCTATCAAACTCCCTCTTATCCGTGTAATCCCAAATTAAAACATTGGTGCTCTTTTTTTTCTCACAAGTCTTCCTGACACTTCTTTCCATTCCTGCACTCACGATCTTTTCAACTTTGGCTAACTGGGTGACAGTTTCTCCTTATCTAAATAAATTATCATTCACAAAAAATCATAAACACCTATAACTAATACCTTACTATTCATTTATACTAAAATTTTGCAATATGGATCTGCCAGTTTCACTGGTATAAATATTATCACAAGTTATTACAAACACTGGAATCAGCTAGTCCTGATTTAGTAAGAATTAATTACAAAACATCTTGCAATTTTATCACTGCCTCAATGTAATGATCCCTTCTAAATGTTCTACTTTTATCTAAGAATCATTCTTGTGCCATTCTTTTACACCCAGCATTCTTTGAGTGATTGGTAGTATTATTCCAAATAACCAATCTGCTATTTTGATGTACAGCATTTAGAAATAATTCCTCTCATGGTAACAAAATCTTTGTGGAAATCATCTAAGTAATACAGTATCTTTTTTCCAATACTGTACATTTACACACGAAAATATTTTCATAGGTTTCCTTCAATGTTTATATTAGCCACTTTATCCCATTTTATAAATCCACACCAACTACATTAAGTACTAATAAAAAAAAACTCTCTACAATGTAAAAAAAACTTGGAATTTAGTGATTTAAATCCTGATTGTATCCATATCTACTAACTTCTGAAATTTTCTCTTGTTGAATGGATATTGTAGTTCCCTTCAACCATGTCTCTCTCTGGTTCATTCCAGATATTGTCGTCCTATCATTTTGATCAAATAAAAATACTGTTACTGTTCAACTCCATTTGTCGGTAGTGTACTGAACCCTCTAGAATTCAACCATACATACAGCATTTTTCCTTATTCATATAATAACACTGCAGTCATCAACATTTAGTTTTAGGCATTGGATTTTCAGTGATGGAATTAAAACCCTTCAAACTATTGTTTGAAAGATTTCCAGCCTGTCAAGAGCTATATTTTGTTACTAAGCAGAACTGTGTTCAGCTTCTTAAATTGATAGGAAAAACTTCATTTTCCTCTTCTGGGTGTGATGCTCTAGAAATAATCTGGCATCAAACTGGTCCCTCAAACTTTTAAAGACAGTTATTCTACTCCTAAATCTTATATGAACAATTTTCCATTGACACGATGATGTGACTTTTAAATGACCTATGACTTTACAGTACCTACCTCACCCATCACCTTTCCTTGTTCCACAATTCACTAGTCAAGGGGCAATGAAATAATATATAGACCAACTAATATTCTTCACATTACGTACAGAGTGATTTACCAGTCTTACTTTATGGATATTTAGTGCTGTATAAATCTTACTCTACAAATAACCTGAATTTCGGAATATAAATTTACTAGTGCTGTTCAATTCATACTGTTATTGAGCTTCCAATTAAATAAATTGACTAATTTCCAAGGTACTGTACAGGCTTCTGTATGGCCCATAGTGTGAGTATTTTAACAAAGGTAGTAACATTAAAGACTGAAAAATTGGGCTCAAGAAATTGAAGCAAATGTTTTACCTCATATATTACGACAGGCACAAGTATCTGCTTAATTAAATCAGTGAGCACTCTAAACCAATGTTAATAACAACAACACATATCTTGAACATTTTGGCAACGTGTTGCATGATCGTTTTTACTCTTTCTGCTCTTTTGACACACAACACTCATTGCATAAGCACAATTTCTCTTATTGCCTTCTGTAATTATCTAGAGGAAGAGGAAATAAGAGCAATTATGGGAATTTGATCAATTGTCAGTAAACTGAGAACCTAACATGATAATTCATGTAAACCTGTGCTTTACCCCTCATATATTTAATTAACTTTGTTTTTACGTTTTCCTCTATTTCTTTCCTCTCTCAAGCTTTTGCTTTTATTTTGCCAATGTTCCATGTTTTTATGTTTATTGTACTATTGTTGTAATATTTCATTCATTTTCATACCTTAGTTTAAAACTCAATTTATGTGATAAATTATCATAAATAGGTTTCTAATGAGTAGAGTATTAAAAAAAAAAAAAAAAAAAAATAACTGTCACCTTTCTGAAAACAGATAGCATACAAATGTAGGCCTAACTAATGTATGAGATTTCAAAATTTCTGACTAAAGTTCTGGGTTTAGGATTCCATTAATTGACAATACCAACATTTACTAACTGAATATGATGAAATAAAAAGTAATTAAAATTTGTCATTTTTATTATAAAAAAAATTCAGGTACTGTACTTCAAACATCCTTTGTAAACTGATTAAAATTACATCCCAATGATTTCCTACACATCACAGTATTCAGTGTGAGGCACGAGATACAGAGCACAGAAAAGGTTAATCGTACAACACTTTCTTCACTTCTGCAGGAACACTCCAGGATATGTCAGAGCTGGAACCATTCCCTGATCTTTTTTCAACTTCATCCACAGCAGAAAGAGATGAAAAAGTGTCTGAATCAACCTCTGAAATTCTATCGAGAGGTAAGCTTACACTTGAAGCCCTTTGATGCATCATCAATTTCTTGGGTCGTGCACCAAACCCTGTAACAGACTTATCTGTTTGCACAGGAGGTATTTTTGGCTTTGAAAGTCTATTTTTGTCCACTGACTGAATACACTTTGTTAATTTGTTTAATTCTGCCTCAATATTCTTGTGTCCTTCACCTTCATTCTTCTGACTAGGAGGTAATCTAGTCCTTCGTGAACTAATGTCCGGGGACACAGCATGAAAACTATGATCATCTAATTTTGAGAAATTTGAGATCACAGAGGTATTTCTCTCTTTGGCCAGGAATTTTTCAGCAAGGGTATAAGTTTCATTAAAGCTTGGTAGATTCTTTTTGCCAATGGAAAAAGTCTCATTAAAGTTTGGCCGGTTCTTTTTAGCAATAGTATATGTTTCATTAAAATTTGTCAAGTGCTTTTTGTCTGAAGTAAAAGTTTCATTAAAACTCTTTTTTGTTGCATCTCTGCGACTTTTGTCACCATCTTCTTTCCAAGGGGTCATAGATCTGTAAGAAGAAGGTTTTAAGCATACCTTTTGTGGTGACTTTGTCTTCAAAGATGAAGGTGAACTGTGAAGGAGATCTCTATGAGATGATGCTTGCTGACTATGGTCATCAAGAAGTTCATTCATATCCGTTTCCAGTTTTTTCTGAAGACGGATTCTCAGCTGTCTTCTCCTCTCTTCCTTTTCACGGTTACTGGAACGTATTTCTTTTCCAGTTATTCCACGTTCTTGCCCTGACTGCTATAGAGTGAGAAGAATTACTCATAAACAGCACTGATTTTTCAAGGACAGTTTTATATTACATACAAACTTAGATTTTCTCATCAATGTGAGTGTCATTCTTATTCTCAAAAGTTAATAAAGAAATGCAAAATTAGGTGAATATATAGTTCAAGTCTACTTTAATTTGCTTAATTTTTCTGTTTTAAACTCAAGCAATTTGCAAATTGAATTATGCAATTTGAAGTTTACTAGCTCAGACTGCATTATCACAAGAAAATATCGCATTCAAAAGTACAATAATTGATTTAATTTTATGCGCAGTGCACAAGTAGCTATGTAAATAAAATACAAAAGACAAGTTTCATTCTTGTACCGAAATTAGTGATAATTGATTTTGTAACCATAACCTGGTTGACATTTTGAATGCAATTTCTTGCTCCCAGCTACTGGCTAGCTATATGAGAGGATTTAGGTGTAAATCAATGATAAGATCAAACTCCTTTATATCAACCGATTAACAATTACTCATTTTCCCAGTAAAAAAAATCACTACTGTATAAATTTCATCCAGTCAGTGTTCATAAAAATTTATTCTTCCTCGCCATTTCTTTCAGTGAATCTTGAACTTGGTTTTCAGATTAGAAAGATTCTTATTTTTCAATTTACATAGTGCCATCTTATCCATAAAATGATATTTTAATTATAAAATAAATTTTTGAATATACTTACCCGGTGAATATATAATAGCTGCAACTCTGTTGCTCGACAGACACATACATAAAAAACTCGCCAGCGATCGCTATGCAGGTTGCGGGTGTGCCCACCAGCGCCAACTGTCGGCCAGATACCACTCTCGATGTAAACAAAACCTTCAATTTCTTCTCATCCCACTGCGTCTCTATTGGGGAGGAAGGGAGGGTCGTTTAATTTATATATTCACCGGGTAAGTATATTCAAAAATTTATTTTATAATTAAAATATCATTTTTAAATATTTAACTTAGCCGGTGAATATATAATAGCTGATTCACACCCAAGGAGGTGGGTAGAGACCAGAGTTAAATATGTTTACATCGTATAAGCTAAGAGTTTTTTCATTTTGACAGTTATCAATATAACAAAACCAAAATAAATAGGTACCTGGTAAGGAAGTCAACTTAGACGATTACTCTGCCTTGTAAGTACGTCTTCCTTACGGAGCCCAGCGATCCTCTTAGGATGCTGACAGACTCCCAGGAGCTGAAGTATCAAGGGCTGCAACCCATACAACAGGACCTCATCAAACCCCTAATCTGGGCGCTCTCAAGAAATGACTTTGACCACCCGCCAAATCAACCAGGATGCGAAAGGCTTCTTAGCCTTCCGGACAACCCATAAAAACAACATTAAAACATTTCAAGAGACAGATTAAAAGGATATGGAATTAGGGAATTGTAGTGGTTGAGCCCTCACCCACTACTGCACTCGCTGCTACGAATGGTCCCAGTGTGTAGCAGTTCTCGTAAAGAGACTGGACATCTTTCAAGTAAAATGACGCGAACACTGACTTGCTTCTCCAATAGGTTGCGTCCATGATACTTTGCAGAGATCTATTTTGCTTAAAGGCCACGGAAGTTGCTACAGCTCTAACCTCGTGCGTCTTAACCTTAAGCAAAGATCGGTCTTCCTCACTCAAGTGTGAATGAGCTTCTCGTATTAACAATCTGATAAAATATGACAAAGCATTCTTTGACATAGGCAAGGATGGTTTCTTAACCGAACACCATAACGCTTCAGATTGGCCTCGTAAAGGTTTAGTACGAGTTAAGTAGAACTTAAGAGCTCTAACAGGGCATAAGACTCTTTCTAGTTCATTGCCTACGATCTCCGATAAGCTAGGAATATCGAAAGATTTAGGCCAAGGACGAGAAGGTAGCTCATTTTTGGCTAGGAAACCAAGCTGCAGAGAACAAGTAGCTTTTTCTGACGAAAACCCGATGTTCTTGCTGAAGGCATGAAGCTCATTGACTCTTTTAGCCGAGGCTAAGCATACCAGGAAAAGAGTCTTAAGAGTGAGATCTTTCAGGGAGGCTGAATGTAAAGGCTCAAACCTGTCTGACATGAGGAATCTTAGGACCACGTCTAAATTCCACCCAGGTGTAGCCAAACGACGTTCCTTAGAGGTCTCAAACGACTTAAGGAGGTCTTGCAGATCTTTATTGTTGGAAAGATCTAAGCCTCTATGCCGGAAGACCGAGGCCAACATGCTTCTGTAGCCCTTGATAGTAGGAGCTGAAAGGGATCGTACTTTTCTCAGGTATAAGAGAAAATCAGCTATTTGGGCTACAGAGGTACTGGTCGAGGATACGGAAACTGACTTGCACCAGTCTCAGAAGACTTCCCACTTCGATTGGTAGACTCTAATGGTAGACGCTCTCCTTGCTCTGGCAATCGCACTGGCTGCCTCCTTCGAAAAGCCTCTAACTCTCGAGAGTCTTTCGATAGTCTGAAGGCAGTCAGACGAAGAGCGTGGAGGCTTTGGTGTACCTTCTTTACGTGTGGCTGACGTAGAAGGTCTACTCTTAGAGGAAGACTTCTGGGAACGTCTACTAGCCATCGAAGTACCTCGGTGAACCATTCTCTCGCGGGCCAGAGGGGAGCAACTAACGTCAACCTTGTCCCTTCGTGAGAGGCGAATTTCTGCAGTACCTTGTTGACAATCTTGAATGGTGGGAATGCGTAAAGATCTAGATGTGACCAATCTAGGAGGAAGGCATCTATATGTATTGCTGCTGGGTCTGGGACTGGAGAGCAATAGATTGGAAGCCTCTTGGTCAGCGAGGTTGCAAAGAGATCTATGGTGGGTTGACCCCAAGTCGCCCAAAGTCTCTTGCACACATCCTTGTGAAGGGTCCATTCGGTTGGAATTACCTGACCTTTCCGACTGAGACAGTCTGTTAGGACGTTCAAGTCGCGCTGGATGAACCTCGTTACTAGGGAGATGCCTCGATCTTTTGACCAGATGAGCAGGTCCCTTGCGATCTCGTACAGAGTCAGTGAGTGGGTACCTCCCTGTTTGGAAATGTACGCCAAGGCCGTGGTGTTGTCCGAGTTGACCTCCACCACCTTGCCTCGAAGGAGATTCTCGAAGCTTATCAAGGCCAGATGAACCCCCAAAAGCTCCTTGCTGTTGATATGCATGCTCCTCTGACTCGAGTTCCACAGACCTGAGCATTCCCGACCGTCCAGCGTCGCGCCCCAGCCCAAGTCCGATGCGTCCGAGAAGAGAACGTGGTTGGGTTTCTGAACTGCCAGGGGAAGACCCTCTCGTAGGCTGATATTGTCCTTCCACCAAGTCAGACAAGACTTGATCTTTTCGGAAATCGGGATCGAGACCGCCTCTAGCGTCTTGTCCTTTTTCCAGTGAAAAGCCAGGTGGAATTGAAGAGGTCGGAGGTGTAGCCTTCCTAGCGAGACAAATTGCTCCAGGGATGACAGCGTTCCTACCAGACTCATCCAAAGCCTGACTGAGCAGCGTTCTTTCTTCAGCATCTTCTGGATGGAGAGCAGGGCTTGATCTATTCTGGGGGCCGACGGAAAAGCCCGAAAAACTTGACTGTGAATCTCCATCCCTAAATACAGAATAGTTTGGGATGGGACCAGCTGTGACTTTTCCAAGTTGACTAGGAGTCCCAATTCCTTGGTCAGATCTAGAGTCCAATTGAGATCCTTCAGACAGCGATGACTGGAAGAGGCTCTGAGAAGCCAGTTGTCCAAATAAAGGGAGGCTCGGATGTCCGATAAATGGAGGAATTTTGCCACATTCCTCATAAGCCTCGTAAACACGAGAGGAGCTGTGCTTAGGCCAAAGCACAGGGCCCGAAACTGGTACACCACATCGTCGAAGACGAATCTCAGAAAAGGTTGGGAGTCTGAGTGAATGGAGATGTGGAAGTAGGCGTCCCTTAGGTCTAGAGAGACCATCCAGTCTTCCTTTCTGACCGCTGCTAGGACTGACTTTGTGGTCTCCATGGTAAACTTCGTCTTTGTGACAAAGACATTCAGAGCACTGACGTCTAGCACCGGTCTCCAACCTCCTGTCTTCTTTGATACTAGGAAGAGACGGTTGTAAAACCCCGGTGATTGAAGGTCCGAGACTTTGACCACCGCTCCCTTCTCTAGCAAAAGAGACACTTCCAGTTTCAGGGCTTGTCTCTTTTCTTCCTCTCGGTACCTGGGAGAGAGATCGATGGGGGATGTCGCTAGAGGAGGTCTGCGTACAAAAGGGATTTTGTACCCCTCTCTGAGCAACCTCACAGATTGTTGATCTGCGCCTCTCTTCTCCCAGGCTTGCCAGAAGTTCTTGAGTCTGGCAGCTACTGCTGTCTGAAGTTGCGGGCAGTCAGACTCTGCCCTTAGAGGACTTGGATCCTTTCCTCTTCCCTCTCTTCCCTTCGGCACGAGCACCTCCCCTGCTGGAGGCTCTGCCACGAAAGGGCGGGATAAACCTGGACGCAGGAGTGTCTATCCTAGGTCTGGCAGACAAGGCAGGCAAAGGGGGAGCTTTGCGAGCCGAGGACGCAACTAGATCGTGGGTGTCCTTCTGCACTAAAGACAAGGCAATTTCCTTAACCAAGATTTCAGGAAACAAGCACTTAGACAAGGGCGCAAAGAGTAGCTCGGATCTTTGGCATGGCGTCACTCCTGCTGACAGAAAAGAGCACAGAGACTCTCGTTTCTTAAGGACTCCGGACGTGAATGAAGCGGCAAGCTCGTTGGACCCATCACGGACGGCCTTGTCCATGCAAGACATAATGAGTAAGGAAACATCCCTATCAGCAGAAGAGATTTTCCTACTCAGGGCTCCTAAACACCAGTCCAGGAAGTTAAAGACTTCAAACGCCTTAAATATGCCTTTAGGAAGGTGGTCCAGGTCCGAGGGTGACCAACAAATCTTCGAGCGTCTCATGGCAATGCGGCGGGGAGAGTCTACAAGACTTGAGAAGTCGCCCTGGGCAGAGGCAGGAACTCCCAAGCCGAGAACTTCTCCCGTGGCATACCAGACGCTCGATCTAGACGAGAGTTTAGATGGGGGGAAGGCAAATGCTGTCTTCCCTAAACTCCTCTTGGTCTCTAACCAATCGCCTAACAGCCGTAAAGCTCTCTTGGATGAGCGAGAGAGAACGAGTTTAGTAAAGGCAGGCATGGTAGCAGGAACGCCTAAGACAAACTCTGACGGCGGCGAACGAGGAGCCACAGAAATAAAGTGGTCAGGGAACAACTCTTTAAAAACAGCCATGACTTTTCTAAAGTCCAAGGATGGTTGAACTGCTTTAGGCTCATCTAGTTCTGAAGGCTGATCCTCAGGTTGTGGTTCAGCAACATCCTCATCTGACAGTTCCTCATCCGATAACTGATGAGAAAACGGCAAAGGTGTAGGCAACGTTTGACTCGCAGAGTCCGGTCGCACAGGTGCATACGTGACGGAGCCGGACGCAGCGTCCTGGAACTGCTGAACAGTCTGGGAACTGTCAACAACAACAGGTGCGCGAGGACGCACAGCGTCCACCCGAGACTGTTTAGACCGTCTGGGTTGTGCAGTCAACACCATACCGGGTTGCGGAGGTTGAAAAAAACAAGTCAACTCTGATGGTTGATGAACGTCCTGAACGTCACCAATCGCATCAGTGCGTTGCCTAACGTCAACGTGCGGCTGGAAATCCACACTGGGTCGCATCGGTGGAGGTACCACCCCAACTGGTTGACGCGAAAAAGCTACATCCACGTCAACAGGACGCACAACAGAACGCTTGGAAGGCTGATGGCTAGTAGGTTCAACGGTAACCTTCTCAGCGTTGTAGTCCTCCATCAAGGACGCAAGCTTGGACTGCATGTCTTGCAGTAACACCCATTTAGGGTCTACGGAAGCAGGTGCGGTAACAGACAGGGTTAGCGAATGAGACGGCACAACTTTGCCTCTCTTAGGCGGCGAGCAGTCATCAGATGACGGCAACGGGTCCGAACTGTCCCAGTGGCTACATCCGGGACGTTGGACTTGTCCTGAAGGGACCGACTTACGCTTTAAAGGTCTGGAGACCTTGGTCCAAGGTTTCTTACGAGAAACACCTTCGGACGACGAGGTAAAAATGGGCTCTCTCGTCTTACTTAGGTAGGGGCGATCTTGGAGAGATACGCCTGATACCTTAGAGGGAACGTCTGTTCGCTGATCAAGGCCTCTCGAACCCATGAGTCGTACGACATTGCTTCTCCCCTGGGCTTGGGAGCTTGCAAGAGGTCCCGGACTAGGAGGACGACAGGCACGAACAGACGAACCCTCGAGCGCAACACTGTTCACAACACTTTGCGTAACACTAGGCACTTTGACACTATCCTTCGTGGCACTTTGGCACTTGAGTTCCTATACGTCCGCCATGAGTTGATTTCGGTCACTTGCTAAAGACTCAACTCTCTCCCCCAAGGCATGAATAGCACGCATCATGTCTGCCATCGACGGTTCCTGAGTGCTAGGAGGGGGGTTAGGAACAACCACTACAGGGGAAGGAATAGGTTCAGGGGCATGTGAAGAGGAAAAATCTACCGACCTAGAAGAACTTCTCCTTACCCTATCTCTCTCTAGTCTGCGTGTATATTTATCAAATTCGATAAAATCGAATTCCGAAAGGCCCACGCATTCCTCACACCGATCTTCCAATTGACAGGTTTTACCCCGACAATTGGAACAAACAGTGTGAGGGTCGAGAGAAGCCTTTGGAAGACGCCTATGACAGTCCCTAGCATTGCACTTTCGAAACTTGGGAACTTGAGAAGGGTCAGCCATTTTGAATTAGTCAAGGGAAAATTCCAAAAAACGATCTAAGTCATCAACAATTAATCCGATTCAAAAAAGAGTTCAAGGATTTATTTGAAGAAAAACACCTGTACTGCAAAAGCTCAAACCAAATTAAAGTACTTCACCAAATATGATGGGAAAAACTCCAGGTTCAACAGCGAGTAAAGTACGTCTTGTCGACACGTCGACAGAGAAGAAATTGAAGGTTTTGTTTACATCGAGAGTGGTATCTGGCCGACAGTTGGCGCTGGTGGGCACACCCGCAACCTGCATAGCGATCGCTGGCGAGTTTTTTATGTATGTGTCTGTCGAGCAACAGAGTTGCAGCTATTATATATTCACCGGCTAAGTTAAATATTTAAAACTGGTATTTCATGAAATTAAATCAATATTTTAAACACAGAGTCTTATGATTTATATGAATGAGTCCTTAGTTTCAAATATTTCAGTGAATAAACAAAACCTGTAAGAGTATTTCATAAGAATAAGAATAATAGTACTATACAGTATTTGTAAATACAGTACTGTATTTTACTCTGAAAAATATCCCATAACATTACCTGTAAATTTGAATCCTTCTGGCCCAAAAGCTGTGATCCTGACTTCTTTTTCTGCAAGTCAGAAGATTTCTTAATTCTTTCTTTTCTCTTTTCTTTCATCCACTTTCGAATTTCCGCTCTCTTTCTTTGGTTCTCTCTTTCAATCACAGATGATGTATTACTCTGTGCTGAAGATGGTTGATTTGGCATATTCCTAAAAGTACCACTGCTCTCAGATCTGGAGAAATGTTAGTTTTAGGTATGAAATACAGTAGTAAAGTCAACTTCTAAGGTGTTATTTCCTTAGAAGCAAATATTGTACTGCAACCTTATCATAATGAATGAATGAATGATTTGAAGTTCTCTGGCATCCTGCAACCTTATCATAAAATGGGGAAAAAACTAGAAAACATGTGCATAAAAATATATTGAGTAAAATGTCAGTACACTGTACTGAAATAAGATATTCTACCAAAATTACTAATTAGGTAAGTACAGCATGTTCTTTAAATTATCTCTACCACTGAAAAAAGTACATAAAAGAATACTGAATTTTGTAAATTTATTTCTAAATTACAAAGCATGTGAAGGTAAAGAATAAGTAGAAAAAGAAAATAATACACTAGTATAAGACAAATAAAATATGAAGGAGACTTAGTACAAAATTTTCTAAAAAATATGAGAAAAACATTGATAGTATATTGAATAAAATTATAATTAATTTGTACAATACTCAATCCTCATAAACTCAATTAATGAGACAGTTTATAGCATATGATGAAGAAATAAATAGGCAAGTAGGAAAAAGGTAAAGGTAGTTGATGAAGAATAGAAAGAACAAGTTGCTGACCATAAGGCAATGCAAAATTTATGCTATGTATGACTTGCTATAAGTACCCCCATATGAGAATGAATATATTTGGACTATTCTAGTAACAATCATAATACAATAACCAAATATTACAAACCTTAAGCTTCTTAGATCAATGTGAAGATTAGGAGAGTAAGAAAAGTCTTCCCTCTGATGTACAAGATTGTGAATTTCATCTACAAAGTCAGGACTGTCAAAGTTGGTTCCAAAATCAGTCAGGTGTACTTCACTCCTTGTGCCTTGATTTCTTTGGCTAACAGTCTGTTTGTCACTAACACGCTCAGTCTTTTCCTCATTGGGAGATGAGTAATCTTTAACCCCATGAATCCCTTCTGCAATTTCAGTATATTCCATAATGGTGTCAATCATTTCATCTGAAATATCCTCAGGATTAACATTTTCAATGAACCTCAGCAGACGATCGGTATCTAAAGAATTACCAAATTCTGACTGGACCTTCTGCCATTCTTGTTTTACAGATGCTTCATGCAGTCTACTTTTTGAAGAAGAGTAAGACCCTCTTTGTCTCCCCAAAAATTCTTCTGCCTCCATTCTCTGTGATTCTTGCATTACAACTTCTAGTCTAGCTAAAAGTTTCTTTGAAGTTTGAAGACCCAAGACAGCAGCTTCAGCTTCCTTTTCAAGCTCTTCAATGGCCTCAATATGTAATTCATCATCATTTGCTTTTCTTTTTTTATCCAGCATATCGTCAGTTTCAATAGCATTATTACTTAACTCATAATACTTTTCGAAGGACAACTTTCCATCCATGAAGGCCAGTGTTAAATTTTCCATAGTAAAATCTCCAATCCAATGCACTCCTTCATCTACTTCCTGAGAGACCTGGCTGAAAGGCATCTGGACACTTCTTTCTGGTGTGCATTCACCACGATGTGATTCAACGTTTCTCATACTTTCCCTATTTCCAATTTCTGCTTCTTTCTGAATTCCCAATTCTAAAGAACTTAAAGACATGCTTTCATGTTCAAGCCTCTTATTTTCATCATCAGTCACAAAGTCTTGTAGAGTTCTGTTATCCTTATTCTCAGGTTTTTCTTCTAAATGGGTCGTTAAATGTGATTGTCTCATGTCATATTCTTGATAACGAGATGAAGAAGAATTATCTAATGGCTCATTAGGCAATATGGAAGGTATGGTCCGATTCAAGTCATCACCAATAGCTGTCAAGTGTCTCTGGATGACATCTCTGGGAATGTCGACAACGTGAGCTACACTGCCATCTAAACTTGCTGGGAATGTTGGATGTGAATAAGGGTCTGCAATTAAACCAGTGGGGCCAAATGAAACAGTGACATGGGGTGCAACTGAAGAGTTAGTAGGAGGACTCATGCAGGCTGTAACTGATGCATCTGCAGTAGTTTTAGACTGCGTCTGTAAAAATAGAAGATAGTGACAGCAACAATTACAGAATACTTTTTAAAAAACATTTTGCACCATCTGCTCCCACAACAAAAATATTTTTAACATCCTAACAATGTAAAAGGGTTACCAAGAGACTATATAATGCTATACAGAAATTAGTACAGTTCTTTAATACTTTTGAAGACAAGAATATAATATACTATACACAAATTCATGCAAAATGATATTTTAATTATAAAATAAATTTTTGAATATACTTACCCGGTGAATATATAATAGCTGCAACTCTGCGGCTCGACAGAAAATATACTAAAAAACTCGCGAGCGATCACTATGAAGGTTGCGGGTGTGCCCACCAGCGCCAACTGTCGGCCAGATACCACTCTTGTAAGTAAACAAAACCTTCAATTCTTCTCGTCCCGCTTGTGTCTCTATTGGGGAGGAAGGGAGGGTCATTTAATTTATATATTCACCGGGTAAGTATATTCAAAAATTTATTTTATAATTAAAATATCATTTTTAAATATTTAACTTAGCCGGTGAATATATAATAGCTGATTCACACCCAAGGAGGTGGGTAGAGACCAGAGTTAATTATGTTTACAGCGTATAAGCTAAGAGTTTTTTCATTTTGGCAGTTATCAATATAACAAAACCAAAATTAAGAGGTACCTGGTGAGGAAGTTGACTTAGACGATTACTCTGCCTTGTAAGTCTCTTCCTCACGGAGCCCAGCGATCCTTTTAGGATGCTGACAGACTCCCAGGAGCTGAAGTATCAAGGGCTGCAACCCATACAACAGGACCTCATCAAACCCCTAATCTGGGCGCTCTCAAGAAATGACTTTGACCACCCGCCAAATCAATCAGGATGCGAAAGGCTTCTTAGCCTTCCGAACAACCCATAAAACAATATTAAAAAACATTTCAAGAGACAGATTAAAAGGATATTGGAATTAGGGAAGTGTAGTGGTAGAACCCTCATCCACTACTGCACTCGCTGCAACGAATGGACCCAGTGTGTAGCAGTCCTCGTAAAGAGTCTGGACATCTTTTAAGTAAAATGACGCGAACACTGACTTGTTTCTCCAAAAAGTCGCGTCCATAATACTTTGCAGAGATTTATTTTGCTTGAAGGCCACGGAGGTTGCTATATCTCTAACTTTGTGCGTCTTAACCTTAAGCAAACATCGGTCTTTCTCATTCAAGTGAGAATGAGCTTCTCGTATTAAAAAAAAATCTGATAAAATATGACAAAGAATTCTTTGACATAGGCAATGAAGGTTTCTTAACTGAGCACCATAATGCCTCAGATTTCCCTCGTAATGACTTAGTACGAGCTAAATCGAACTTAAGAGCTCTAACAGGACATAATACTCTTTCCAGTTCGTTGCCTACGATCTCTGATAAGCAAGGAATATCAAAAGATTTAGGCCAAGGACGAGAAGGCAGTTCATTTTTTGGCCAGGAAACCAAGTTGAAGTGAACAAGTGGCTTTTTTTCTGTAGAAAAGCCGATGTTCTTACTGAAGGCATGAAGTTCACTGACCCTTTTAGCCGAAGCCAAGCACACTAGGAAAAGTGTCTTGAGGGTGAGATCCTTCAGGGAGGCTGAATGTAATGGCTCAAACCTGTCTGACATGAGGAACCTTAGGACCACGTCTAAGTTCCATCCAGGAGTTGCCAAACGACGTTCCTTAGAGGTCTCGAAAGACTTAAGGAGATCTTGGAGATCTTTATTGTTGGAAAGATCTAAGCCTCTATGTCGAAAGACCGAAGCCAACATGCTCCTGTAGCCCTTAATCGTGGGAGCTGAAAGGGAGCGAACCTTTCTCAGATGTAAAAGAAAATCTGCGATTTGGGCTACAGAGGTACTGGACGAGGACACAGATGCTGACTTGCACCAGTCTCGAAAGACTTCCCACTTCGACTGGTATACTCTAATGGTATAAGCTCTCCTAGCTCTTGCAATCGCACTGACTGCCTCCTTCGAAAAACCTCTAGCTCTTGAGAGTCTTTCGATAGTGTGAAGGAAGTCAGACGAAGAGCGGGGAGGCTTTGATGGACATTCTTTACGTGGGGCTGACGTAACAGATCTACCCTTAGAGGAAGACTTCTAGGAAAGTCTACCAGCCATTGAAGTACCTCGGTGAACCACTCTCTCGCAGGCCAGAGGGTAGCAACCAACGTCAACCTTGTCCCTCCGTGAGAGGCGAACTTCTGCAGTACCTTGTTGACTATCTTGAATGGTGGGAATGCATATAAGTCCATAAAAGACCAATCCAGTAGAAACATGTCTATGTAGATTGCTTCTGTATCTAGGACTGGAGAGCAAAAGATTGGTAACCTTTTGGTCAACGAGGAGGCAAAGAGGTCTATGGTTGGTTGACCCCAAGAAGCCCAAAGACTCTTGCCCACGTCCTTGTGGAGGGTCCATTCCGTGGGTATCACCTGACCCCTCCGACTGAGACAGTCTGCCAAGACGTTCAAGTCCCCCTGGATGAATCTCGTCAACAGGGAGATGCCTCGAATTCTAGACCATAAGAGAAGGTCCCTTGCGATCTCGAGCAGCGTGAAGGAGTGTGTGCCTCCTTGCTTGGAGATGTACGCCAAAGTTGTGGTGTTGTCTGAGTTGACCTCTACCAATTAGTTTCGAAGACGCTTCCTAATATCATCAAGGCCAAGTGGACTGCTAATAGCTCCTTGCCGTTGATGTGCATGCTCTTCTGACTTGAGGTCCACAGACCCGCGCATTCCCGACCGTCCAGGGTCGCACCCAACCCAAACCCGACGCGTCTGAGGACAACACGTGGTTTGGGTTCTTGACTGCTAGGGATAGTCCCTCTCTCAGACTGATATTGCTGTCCCACCATTTCAGGCATGCCTTTATTGGTTAGGAGACTGGGAATGATACCGTCTCTAATGTCTTGTCCTAGTTCCAGTGAGAGGCTAGATGGAACCGGAGAGGCAGAAGGGGTAGTCTCCCTAGTGAGACAAACTGCTCCAGGGATGAGAGAGTCCCTACGAGACTGTTCCAACTCCTGACTGAATAAACGTTTTCTTTTCAGCATTAGTTGGACTTCGAGCAGGGCTTGACTGCGAATCTCCATCCCCAAAAATAGAATAATCTGGGATGGGATCAGTTGGGACTTTTAGGTTGACCACAAGTCCCAACTCCCTGGCCAGACTCAACGTCCAATGTAGATCCTGCAGACAGCAAAGGCTGGACGATGCTCTGAGAAGCCAGTCGTCCAAGTACAGGGAGGCTCGGATCCCCGATAGCTCGAAACTGGTACCCCACATTCCTGTAAACAAACCTCAGAAACGGTTGGGAATCCGGGTGTATAGGAATGTGGAAGTATGCCTCCTGAAGGTCGAGAGAGACCATCCAGTCGCCTTCCATAAATGCTGTCAAGACAGCCTGGTAGACTTCATCGTGAAGTTTGTCTTGACAATGAACACATTGAGCGCACTTGCCTCTTACGTACTCCTGCAGTGAACATGGCTGCCAAATCATGGAGCCATCCCTGAGGGACTTGTTCCTGCAGAGAACGTGGCTGTCAGATCATTGGAGCCATCCCTGAAAACCTTGTTTATGCATGACATAATTGTACAGCAAAACTTCAAAGGCTCGAAAACAGCTGTGAAGTTGACCTGTAAAATCTTGGAGCGTCTCATGGCCAGGCGCCAGGGAGAGTCTATGAGGTTTGAGAAGTCTATCTGGGCAGAGGCAGGAACTCCCAAGCCGAGAACTTCTCTCGTGTCATATCAGACTCTCGCTCTATAAGCCAGTTTAAAAGAAGGGAGAGCAAAGGCTGTATCCCCCAAACTCCTCCTGGTGATAAACCAGTCGCCTAGCAAACGTAAAGCTCTCTAGGAGAGCGAGAGAGCACTAGCTTATAAAACAACGGCTTCGAAATAGCTAGGCCTAGTGTAAGCTCTGACGTTTAGGCGAACGAGGAGCAGCAGTTACAAAAAGATCCGGACAAAGATCCTTAAAAATCAGCATGATTTATTTAAAGTCCATAGAGGGCTAAGCAGCTTTAGGCTCCTCTCCGTCTGACAGAGTCCTCAAGGGAATATCAGTAGGAGGGGGAACAGCAACTTCCTCATCTGAAGGAACCTTGTCCGATAATAGCTGAGTCTCAAGCAAGGGAGAGACCTACCGTGGTGGCAATGCTTTACAAGCAGAGTCCACACGCACTGGTGCATTAGTAGCGGACCAGGACGCAACGTCATGTAACTGCTTGACAGTCTGTGAACTGTCAACAACAACAGGTGCGAGAGACCAGGACGCAACGTCATGTAACTGCTTGACAGTCTGTGAACTGTCAACAACAACAGGTGCGTGAGGACGCACAGCGTCCACTCGAGACTGCTTTGACCGTCTAGACTGAGCAGTCAAAACAACTCTAGAATGCGGAGGTTGACGCTCAGCGTCAAAACAAGTCAACTCCGATTGTTAGCGAACGTCCTGAACGTCAACAGGAGCATCAGCAAGTGGCCTAACGTCCAAATGTGGCTGAAAATCCACACGAGACCGCATCGAGTGTGGTTCTAAACAACCTGACTGACGTGACTTAGCTACGCCAACGTCAACAGGACGCACAAAGGAACGTTAGGGTGGCTGAAAGCCAGGATCTCGATGAGATAAACGGCTAGGCTCAACGGACTTATCGGCAGAATAGTGTTCCATAAGGGAGGCAAGCTTATTCTGCATGTCTTGCCGTACAACCCATTTAGGATCAACGGAAATGGTTGCGGTAGGAGACGAGGGTAACGTCTGTGACCGCAAAACCTTGCCAACAAAAAGACTCTCGGAGTCTGTGTTACGCTTTTGTTAAGCGGCGAGCAGTCTTCCGATGACTGCATAGGGTCAGAGCTGTCCTAATGGCTACAACCAGGACGCAGGACCTGTCCTGAAAGGACTGACTTTCGCTTAAGGGCCTCGAAACCTTGTTTCAGGTTTCTTATGCGAAAAGCCTTCGGATGACGAGGAGAAAATCGTCTCTCTCGCCTTATGGTAGGGGTGATCTTGGTAAGATACACCCGATACCATAGAGGGAACGTCTGTTCGCTGATCAAGGCCTCTCGAACCCATAAGTCGTACGACATTACTTCTCCCCTGGGCTTGGGAGCTTGCAAGAGGTCCCGGACTAGGCGAACGACAGGCACGAACAGACGAACCCTCGGTCGCAACACTGATAACACTTTGCGCAATATCACTTTATCACTACGATTT
Source organism: Palaemon carinicauda (assembly GCF_036898095.1). Classification (NCBI taxonomy): domain Eukaryota; kingdom Metazoa; phylum Arthropoda; class Malacostraca; order Decapoda; family Palaemonidae; genus Palaemon; species Palaemon carinicauda. The sequence goes on from NC_090739.1 coordinate 62,210,123, forward strand.
TCTGTTTTGCACTTATTTCACTGAAATCGAAACTTTTACTGATTTCTACCTGAAGCACGCAATTCTACCCTCATCAAAAGGTAGTAATTGCGAAATCAGTCGTATAATGCAAGCACATTAATACCAGCAAAAAACAGTAAACATATTTTAAGATAAAAAATTCAGTGGCTGGGGAAGAGACTAAACACTAGTTCATTCAAAACTACGTTTTCAATCTCTCACCGTACATTGCCTGGGGACGAGAATAAAAAACTAAAAACGTTTTATCCTTTCTCCCCGTACAGAGACTAGGGACGAGAGTAACTCGAGAACAACGTTACCCGCTTGAACGGAACGTTTTCTCTCCTCTCTCTCCCTCCGTCTCTATCTCTCTCTCTCTCTCTCTCTTGATTTCGCACCTAAGAGAAGAGCCCACTTACGTTTCGTCAAAAAAACATGTTATTTGACCAAAGGAAAAAACTGAAAGGTTTTTCAATTAAAAAGTTCCTTTAAAATAGAATTTAAAACATTTAAGCTTTGAAAGAAGAATGAACAAAACGTCAGAATCGATTTACTCTTTCTGCAAAGTGAAACCGTGATACTCTCTCTCTCTCTATCGTAACGATAGAGCGCAAACTGCGTAGCATAAATAAACTAAACGTTAGTTCATCTTTGAAACAGTACGAAGACTATTCAAAGAAAATCTTTCATAAAATATCTATTAAAAAATATTCATTAAAAAAGTTTTAAATCATTAGCTCTTTAAAAGCTATTTACGATTGAAAGGGCTCAACGTTGTTTAACTTCGGTTTCCAAGTTAGGACCGCCTACTCTCAGGAAAGGTCGCATATAAACAAATCATTAAAATTTATTTTTATGTTTATTATAAATGGAAAGTTAATCGAAGAGGCCTAATAAAGGCGGTGAGATATAAAATATATAGAGGAAAATCTATAATTAATTTATAACGTGATAAGATAATTGCTAAAAGCCTAAACACACTCCCGTCTAAGGGAAGGGTCGGCCATTTAAAAGTCAAAGAAAGTCCATACTCTCTTTGTCATCAAAAATTAAATCTATCCAAAAACGAGTTCAAGATTTAAGATGAAGATAAAACACCTGCGAAAGCTCAAACCAAAATGAGGTACTTCACCAAATATGTTGAGAAAACTCCAGGTTCTACAGCGAGTATTGATACGTCTTGTCGTCAACGTCGACAGAGAAGAATTGAAGGTTTTGTTTACATACAAGAGTGGTATCTGGCCGACAGTTGGCGCTGGTGGGCACACCCGCAACCTTCATAGCGATCGCTCGCGAGTTTTTTAGTATGTTTTCTGTCGAGCCGCAGAGTTGCAGCTATTATATATTCACCGGCTAAGTTAAATATTTAAAAAACAAAATTCTACTGATACTCTATACAATACCATGAATATGAATAAATACTACTCCCATTAAACTAAATAAAATAAAATCGGACCCTTCTTCCAAACTCAGCATTATTGATAATACTATTATCACTTTTGTATCATTATAATTGTTGCTAGTATCATTATCATTATAATTATTACACATGATTAAAAAATCTGTCCTTAAACATTATTCAAGAGATAAGAAACTAAATTACCACTTAAATGGAGACTAATTAACATGTGATCACTGCTGTTTCTATCATAAGGTGTAAATATGAAATAGTGCATTGGATGAGCAATATCAGTTCTTAAAATTTTTTCACCTAGAAAACTGCGAAATTCTGTTAAAATGAAAAAGTTTACTATATATGCAATTTTCATAGAGAAATCTATTTTCAACATAATAGATCCCAAAAGGGGGTTCTGCCTGTAATGTGCCTTTTGTACTACACAGTAGCTAGAACTAAAAGTTATGTTTTTCCTTGTAAGGGATACTAATAGTTTTGATCTCTTATGAAAATAAAAATTTATTACAGACTACTGGAAAAATACAATACAGTATTGGGAAAGGAAAAATGCATACCTGCATCTCTGTGTTTTTTGTGAGTATGTCAGCTGCATCGTCCGTCTCTGTCCAAGAGTCTTTCACTATTTTCATCTCTGAATCTATACAATGTTTTCTTGGTGAAATCTCTTTATCATTGTCAGCAACAGAGTCTGTCTGTTCGGCATAAATTCCAATTGATGTAGTTTCCCCTGCTGGTTTAGCTTTAGCTAAACCTTCAGAATTATCATTTGAACCACAAAATGCTTCAGTTTGTGTCTCCTTGGTACCTTGAAAATTTTGTTTTTGAAGTTTATAAAGTTCTGCCAATTGCTTTGCTGCTTCATACTGGAAGCCAGGAGTGGTTTCCTTTTCTTTAGTCATGGATTTGCTTTCCTCCAAGACATCTTTGTACATTCCAACTTCATATTTTTTTTCATAATCATGAATTTTATCAAGAAAATCATGCCCACCTAATACCTTGTGTACAGCTTTGGGTTCATTCATAGTTAAATTATCATGTGATGGATAAATTTCCGATGCTGAGGATCTTTCCTCTTGTAACGTAACTCCTGGACTAGATCTTTCTTGATTTGGAGAAACCTCAATTTTCGAAGGAATTTCATGTGGTTGGGAAATTTCAGGGAGGGAATGCTTGTCAGACGCCATTTTTTCTTTATGTGAGGATAGAACTCCAGCAGCAAAGGATCTTCTTTGTAATGAAGACCCTTCAGCAGAAGAAGGCCTTCTTTGTGGTGCAGATATTTCAGCAGAAGAAGGCCTTCTTTGTGGTGCAGATATTTCAGCATAGGAAGTATTTTCCTGTGGTGAACACACTTTAATAAAAGATGGTTTTTTGAGAGGTGAAGGCACTTCCACAAGAGAAGAATCTTCATGAGGAGAAGGAATCTTATCACCAATAAGTACTTTTTGTGATATGGGTGTATCAAAATCAAACTGCCTTTCTTGTGACAAGGTCTTTTCAACAACAGGGGAACTATCCTCATGTGAAGGTCCTCTAGTATGATTCAGTCCTTCATGATTTACAAGTCGCATCTCTTCTGGTATTTCTCTTGGCATGGAAACTCTATTTATTCCCCCTTCTCTCTGAACTGAATCTAACCTTCTAAAATTACCTTCTGTAACTTTTAAAGTTCTGAACTTATTTCTATCTCTGTTCTCCATGTGCCTGCTGTAAAAAGAAAACACATCTGAGGGATGTAAGAACTTGAATGTTGTTTCAGTTATGTTTTTGCCTTGAACCTTTGTTGCTGACGATGGTAACTTTAACAAAGTCAACTTTTGCAATTTCTGTTCTCTCAGAGCTAAAACATCACTTCCTACATGAGTAGGCTCAAATGTACCTTTGGTGTTTATTGCTTCATTTCTGATAGGAAATTTTACCTTATTTTGATTCTCAAGAGAATATTGTGGCATTGCAAAAGGAATCTTTTTGAGAGTCAGAGGCTTGAAAGCCTTGGGATTTTCTTTAGCACCAGATTGAGAATCTTGCTTTGGTAAAACTAATAATTTTAAGGGAGCTTGATAATTATCCCTTTTTGTTAGATTACCATCATTCATTTGGTTTCCAGATAAAATACCACTTGCTTTACTTATATTTTGATCTAAAGAGGGCTTAAACTTCAGGGGCACTTGTTTTAGATGTACTCTTTCATCCCACTGATACTGTCTGGGTTTAATTTCACTTACTTTCAATACCACTGAATCTTTTGAATTCAAATTTATAGCTTTACTTACATTATTTCTTATGCGTAAATCATTATCATTAATCATCACATTTTTTCTCAATAACTTTTCATGTAAGGCATGCTGACTTGTAGACTCCATGACTGATCCCTCTTCTAAATCAGATGCATGCAAAGAATCGGGTGAAGTAATGTCATCCAGTGTATCATCTACCGGCAAATATTCTTGCAAATCTGACACACATTCTCCATCCTCATCCAAGTCAGACAGAGTCAATTTCTCACTGTCTGTTTTGTTCTCTGGAGGAAGTTGAAGCAGTTTTGTAACACCAAAATGATTAAATTCTTGTGCTTCTGATGTAGTTTCTACAGGAGTTAAGCTTTTTTTCTTTAGGATAACTGGAGGTGTATTATCAGGGTTTTCATGATCTTGTCTTTTGACAGCCTCATGAACTTCAATAACTAGCTTAGGTGGTCTAACAGAACCATCTGATTTCAAATGAAAAGGTTTCCAGGAGTTTTTATGTTTTGAACCAATGACTGATTCTCCTTTTGATGCAGTTTTCTTTTCAAGAGAAAGTTCATGACTGGGTTTCTGTTCTAAATTACTAACATGTCTTCCATTTGCAGAATTATTTTTCTTGGTCTCTTTTTTAGTGTTGCTCAACGTACTCTTACTCGAATCAACTGTCTGATTTCCAGCATCACAACTCTCAACACGTTGGTGGTTTTTCTCAAAAGTTTCTTTAAACTTATCAGCAGCACTGATCATTGCCTCAATACCATCCTGCTGAGCTTGGACTAAGTTTCTTAGCTCTTCGGGAACAGTGAGCTCTACTTTCATTCCTTTCAATTTCTCAAGAATTATTTGAGAATTATCAAGAGATGGATATCTATGAGAATCTGTAGTTAAGCCGGACGGTCCTTTCTCAGGTACATTTATGACTGAGGAATGTCCTTCAGAACTCAAGACCCCATCATCAGAGTGCACTTCATCCCTGTTTGCCAGACTTTTACCCTCCTTTCCAATACCATAATGATGAACTTCTGAATGCTTCTTGTCTCTAACTTTCATACTTGCAAATGCTGATGTACCATCTGTCTTGTCAATCTTTAATTCATGATGAAGCATTTCATCAACTACAATATTAGAAACCTCATCAGCCCTGCATATATTTGTAGGGCTTTCTTTACCATGTTTTTTGTTGCCATCTGTGGTTACACCCTGCAAAACTAACTCAGATGTACTTTGCTGATCTTCATTTATTGCGGGAAAATTCAGAACTTCCCTCTTCTTTTTGCTTGAATGCTTTTTACGAGTTTTCTTTTTCCTGGGAGGATTCCCTTCCACATGCTGCTCTGTAACAGAAATAACATGGCTCTCGTCCTCATTTTCTTTATGGCTAGAAGTTGCTTCATTAAAAGAATTACTTGAAAGTGTAAATGGGAAATTAAACCACATTAAGGCACAAAATATATCTTCAATTTGTAAATTTATTTTCATAGAAACAGTTGAACTTCTAATGTCCCCTCTCAAAGGAGAGCAAAGAAATACCCTCTCACTACTCATCATCCAGTAAATAAACTGAATATCCTCATGGGAAACTTCATTCATTTTACTGGCACCAAAACTTTTAATGGAAGAAAGTAACTGCTTCAAATGATCAGCTAAGTTGGATTGAGAGGACAACAAGGACTTATTCTTCAAGTCTAGCACTTTGCTTTCTTTTTCTTTCCTTGTGATATGAAGGCTCTTGCTTCTATGATGCTTATGCGTTGAGTGTAATGATGACCTTCCTAAGGAGTGATGATGCTTTCCCATTCTTCTTTCTGAACTGTGCAGGGTGCCTTTTATAAGGGGTGATTTAGAAACATTCTCTCGTTCTCGAATAGATCCATGTTGTCCATTACTTTTTTTAGCTAAAGGAGAAAGGCTTTGTGTTCGCCTTGACATGTTTCTAGAGACTCTATGTAATGTAGTATTTAAATTCTCTGACCTACTGATATACAGTTTAGTATTTGTACTATCTTGCCAAATATGTGAAAATGCCAAGTTCCTAAAAAGGCCTCTCCTTTCTACATGGGCACCATCAACATCATCTAGACACATAGTACCTCTAAACTTTGAAAGAGAACGGACAGGCTTACATTCTTCCAGAGAAATGATGGAGTCAAACAACTGTTTTCGTGTTTCGAGGCCTTCAAATTCGAACTGTGCTATTTCATTGGTAAATTCAGATAAAGAAGGGATTTGAACTTGATGCTGTGGAAAAGCTTCAGCATCTTTAGCAAAATTCATACTGGCATATAAGGAAACAAGTTTCCGGTACTCTCTTTCCATACCGGCACCTGTCTCTTGGAAATTATGTGCCACAAAACACTTCTCATTCTCCTGATCACCATTATGCACTCTTTGACTTTTGCCATTTCTACCCAAAAGGATCTTTTCCTCTTCACAGAATTTTTCAAATAAGCTAAAGAAATCTGGATATGCATCAAGTGTACCTTCACTCTTAATATTAGTGTTTCTCCATGTATCAAAAAGTCTCTTGGCTTTGTCCTTTAGCAAAGATGGTAACTTTGCAGGATCAGGAACAATCCTAGCTAAGGCCTTTGTTACATCCACACACGGAGGAATATTACTTGCTGATGTTAGTGCAAGACCGACTGTTTGTTCTTTCCAAATGCTGGACTGTGTTTGCTTGTTGATTTCTATAGTCCACATCAAGATTTCTTTCTGAATACTCAGTTTCCTTTCATTCTGTGAAAAAATCACCAACATATCCATGAATAATCAAAGAAGATTTCAAAGAGATATAAATATTGTCAGAACTTACTTTTCTAGTTATTTAATAAGAATAAATATACAAAACAAATTCAAGACTAAATGAAAATAGAATATTTGAAAGTACAAATTACAGTATCTTAATTTTGTAATATAAGCTTTCATTTGATAAAAGTAACATTCTGAACACAAGTTACTACAGACAGCTTAACAAATAATTATTCACCAACCAGACAAATGGGAGTACAAACAAAGTCACTTCTGATCTTGCAATAAATTCTCATAGTCTTGTAAAGTGGATATTGGATCAATGTGAAGATGTCCTGAATATATCTCATCCACTTTACAATAGCTAGGTCAGAAATAGGAATGTTATGGGTTATGGAGCCAGGAAGTTTTATATAATTATGATATTTTAATTATAAAATAAATTTTTGAATATACTTACCCGGTGAATATATAATAGCTGCAACTCTGCGGCTCGACAGAAAACACACTCAAAAAACTCGCGAGCGATCGCTATGAAGGTTGCGGGTGTGCCCACCAGCGCCAACTGTCGGCCAGATACCACTCTTGCATGTAAACAAACCCTTCAATTCTTCTCGTCCCGCTGCGTCTCTATTGGGGAGGAAGGGAGGGTCTTTAATTTATATATTCACCGGGTAAGTATATTCAAAAATTTATTTTATAATTAAAATATCATTTTTAAATATTTAACTTAGCCGGTGAATATATAATAGCTGATTCACACCCAAGGCGGTGGGTAGAGACCAGAGTTAATTAGGTTTACAGCGTATAAGCTAAGAGTTTTTTCATTTTGACAGTTATCAATGTAACAAAACCAAAATATATAGGTACCTGGTAAGGAAGTTGACTTAGACGATTACTCTGCCTTGTAAGTCTGTCTTCCTCACGGAGCCCAGCGATCCTCTTAGGATGCTGAAAGACTCCCAGGAGCTGAAGTATCAAGGGCTGCAACCCATACAACAGGACCTCATCAAACCCCTAATCTGGGCGCTCTCAAGAAATGACTTTGACCACCCGCCAAATCAACCAGGATGCGAAAGGCTTCTTAGCCTTCCGAACAACCCATAAAACAATATTAAAAAACATTTCAAGAGACAGATTAAAAGGATATTGGAATTAGGGAAGTGTAGTGGTAGAACCCTCACCCACTACTGCACTCGCTGCTACGAATGGACCCAGTGTGTAGCAGTCCTCGTAAAGAGTCTGGACATCTTTCAAGTAAAATGACGCGAACACTGACTTGCTTCTCCAAAAGGTCGCGTCCATGATACTTTGCAGAGATCTATTTTGCTTGAAGGCCACGGAGGTTGCTATAGCTCTAATCTCGTGCGTCTTAACCTTAAGCAAAGATCGGTCTTCCTCACTCAAGTGGGAATGAGCTTCTCGTATTAAAAATCTGATAAAATATGACAAAGCATTCTTTGACATAGGTAAGGATGGTTTTTTAACCGAACACCATAACGCTTCAGATTTACCTCGTAAAGGCTTAGTACGAGCTAAATAGAACTTAAGAGCTCTAACGGGACATAATACTCTCTCTAGTTCGTTGCCTACGATCTCTTTTAAGCTAGGAATATCAAAAGATTTAGGCCAAGGACGAGAAGGCAGTTCATTCTTGGCCAGGAAACCAAGTTGAAGAGAACAAGTGGCTTTTTCTGTCGAAAAACCGATGTTCTTGCTGAAGGCATGAAGCTCACTGACTCTTTTAGCCGAGGCCAAGCACACCAGGAAAAGAGTCTTAAGAGTGAGATCCTTCAGGGAGGCTGAATGTAAAGGCTCAAACCTGTCTGACATAAGGAACCTTAGGACCACGTCTAAGTTTCATCCAGGAGTAGCCAAACGACGTTCCTTAGAGGTCTCAAAAGACTTAAGGAGATCTTGTAGATCTTTATTGTTGGAAAGATCTAAGCCTCTATGCCGGAAGACCGAAGCCAACATGCTCCTGTAGCCCTTGATCGTGGGAGCTGAAAGGGAGCGAACCCTTCTCAGGTATAAGAGAAAATCAGCGATTTGGGCTACAGAGGTACTGGACGAGGATACAGATACTGACTTGCACCAGTCTCGGAAGATTTCCCACTTCGATTGGTAAACTCTAATGGTAGAAGCTCTCCTCGCTCTTGCAATCGCACTGGCTGCCTCCTTCGAAAAGCCTCTAGCTCTAGAGAGTCTTTCGATAGTCTGAAGGCAGTCAGACGAAGAGCGTGGAGGCCTTGATGTACCTTCTTTACGTGGGGCTGACGTAACAGGTCTACTCTTAGAGGAAGACTTCTTGGAAAGTCTACCAGCCATCGAAGTACCTCGGTGAACCATTCTCTCGCGGGCCAGAGGGGAGCAACTAACGTCAACCTTGTCCCTTCGTGAGAGGCGAATTTCTGCAGTACCTTGTTGACAATCTTGAATGGTGGGAATGCATATAGGTCTAGGTGAGACCAATCTAGGAGAAAGGCGTCTATATGTATTGCTGCTGGGTCTGGGACTGGAGAGCAATAGATTTGAAGCCTCTTGGTCATCGAAGTTGCAAAGAGGTCTATGGTGGGTTGACCCCAAGTCGCCCAAAGCCTCTTGCACACGTCCTTGTGGAGGGTCCATTCTGTAGGAATTACCTGACCCCTCCGACTGAGGCAATCTGCTAAGACGTTCAAGTCGCCCTGGATAAACCTCGTTACCAGGGAGATGCCTCGATCTCTTGACCAAATGAGCAGGTCCCTTGCGATCTCGTACAGTGTCAGGGAGTGGGTGCCTCCTTGCTTGGAAATGTAAGCCAAGGCTGTGGTATTGTCCGAGTTGATCTCCACCACTTTGTTTCGAAGGAGACTCTCGAAGCTCATCAAGGCCAGGTGGACTGCCAAAAGCTCCTTGCCGTTGATGTGCATGCTCCTCTGACTTGAGGTCCACAGACCTGAGCATTCCCGACCGTCCAGTGTCGCACCCCAACCCAAATCCGATGCGTCTGAGAATAGAACGTGGTTTGGTTTCTGAACTGCTAGGGGAAGTCCCTCTCTTAGACTGATATTGTCTTTCCACCAATTCAGGCATGTCTTTACTGTTTCGGAAATCGGGATTGAGACCGCCTCTAGCGTCTTGTCCTTTTTCCAGTGAAAACCTAGATGGAACTGGAGAGGTCGGAGGTGTAGCCTTCCTAGCGAGACAAACTGCTCCAGGGATGATAGAGTTCCTACTAAACTCATCCAATTCCTGACTGAGCAACGTTCTCTCTTCAACATCCTTTGGATTACGAGCAGGGCTTGATCTATTCGGGGGGCAGACGGAAAAGCCCGAAAAACTGGACTGCGAATCTCCATCCCTAAATACAGTATAGTTTGGGATGGAATCAGCTGTGACTTTTCCATGTTGACCAAAAGTCCCAATTCCTTGGTCAGATCCAATGTCCAATTGAGATCCTTCAGACAGCGATGACTGGACGAGGCTCTGAGAAGCCAGTCGTCCAAGTAAAGGGAGGCTCGGATCCCCGATAAATGGAGGAATTTTGCCACATTCCTCATAAGCCTCGTAAACACGAGAGGAGCAGGACTTAGGCCAAAGCACAGGGCCCGAAACTGGTACACCACATTGTCGAAAACAAACCTCAGAAAAGGTTGGGAATCTGAGTGAATGGGGAAGTGGAAGTATGCGTCTCTTAGGGCGAGAGAGACCATCCAGTCTCCCTTTCTGACCGCTGCTAAGACTGATTTCGTGGTCTCCATGGTGAACTTTGTCTTCGTGACAAAGACGTTCAGAGCACTGACGTCTAGCACCGGTCTCCAACTTCCTGTCTTCTTCGGTACTAGGAAGAGACGGTTGTAAAACCCCGGTGATTGAAGGTCCGAGACTTTGACCACCGCTCCCTTCTCTAGCAAAAGAGACACTTCTAGTTTCAGGGCTTGTCTCTTTGCTTCCTCTCGGTAATTGGGAGAGAGATCGATGGGGGAAGTCGCTAGAGGAGGTTTGTGTACAAATGGAATTTTGTACCCCTCTCTGAGCAACCTCACAGACTGTTGGTCTGCGCCTCTCTTCTCCCAGGCTCGCCAGAAGTTCTTGAGTCTGGCACCTACTGCTGTCTGAAGCTGCGGGCAGTCAGACTCTGCCACGTGAGGACTTGGCTCCTTTCCTCTTTCCTCTCTTTCCTTCAGCACGAGTACTTCCCCTGCTGGGAGCTCTGCCACGAAAGGGCGGAATAAACCTGGACGCTGGAGTGTCTATCCTTGGTCTAACAGAAAAGGAAGTCGAAGGAGTCCCTTTGCGAGCAGAGGACGCTACCAAGTCATGGGTGTCCTTCTGCACGAGTGACAAAGCTATGTCCTTAACCAAAAGTTCAGGAAACAAAAACTTCGATAAGGGGGCAAAGAGTAGCTCAGATCGTTGACAGGGAGTAACTCCTGCCGACAGAAAAGAGCAAAGAGACTCTCGCTTCTTAAGTACTCCTGAAGTAAACGAGGAGGAGAGCTCATTGGATCCATCGCGGATGGCTTTATCCATGCAGGACATAATGAGTAAGGAGACATCTCTATCAGCCGATGAGATTTTCCTACTCAAGGCTCCCAAACACCAGTCAAGGAAGTTGAAAACTTCAAAAGCTCTAAAAATGCCTTTCAGTAGATGGTCAAGGTCCGAGGATGACCAACTAATCTTCGAGCGTCTCATGGCTAGGCGGCGGGGAGAGTCTACAAGGCTTGAGAAGTCGCCCTGGGCAGAGGCAGGGACTCCCAAGCCGAGAACTTCTCCCGTGGCATACCAGACGCTCGATCTAGACGAGAGTTTAGAAGGGGGGAAGGCAAAAGCCGTCTTCCCTAAACTCCTCTTGGTTTCCAACCAATCGCCTAAAAGCCGTAAAGCTCTCTTGGACGAGCGAGAGAGTACAAGTTTGGTAAAGGCTGGCATGTCAGCAGGTACGCCTAAAACAAACTCAGACGGCGGCGAACGAGGAGCCACAGAGACAAAGTGTTCGGGAAACAATTCTTTAAAAATGAGCATGACTTTCTTAAAGTCCATAGATGGCGGAACTGCTCTAGGTTCATCAATAGCTGAAGGATGATCCTCAGGCTGAGGGTCAGCAACGTCCTCATCCGAAAGTTCCTCATCTGACAACTGATGAGAAACAAGCAAAGGGGTTGGCAATGCTTGACTCGCAGCGTCCACCCGCACTGGTGCATAAGTGGCGGACCAGGACGCAGCGTCCTGTAACTGCTTGACAGTCTGGGAACTGTCAACAACAACAGGTGCGTGAGGACGCACAGCGTCCACCCGAGACTGCTTAGACCGCCTAGTCTGAGCAGTCAAAACAACTCTAGGTTGCGGAAGTTGACGCACAGCGTCAAAACAAGTCAACTCCGATGGTTGGCGAACGTCCTGAACGTCACCAGGCACATCAGCAAGTTGCCTAACGTCCAAATGCGGCTGAAAATCCACACGAGCTCGCATCGAGTGTGGTTCTACCCCAACTGCTTGACGTGACTTGGCTACACCAGCGTCAACAGGACGCACAAAAGAACGTTTGGGTGGCTGAAGGCCAGGATCTCGATGAGATAAACGGCTAGGCTCAACGGAAACCTTATCGGCATTGTAGTCTTCCATAAGGGACGCAAGCTTAGACTGCATGTCCTGCAGTATAACCCATTTTGGGTCCACGGGAATGGGTGCGGTAACCGACGGGGTTAGCGTCTGAGACGGCACAACTTTGCCTTGCTTAGGCGGCAAGCAGTCATCCGATGACTGCAACGGGTCCGAACTGTCCCAATGACTACATCCAGGACGTTGGACCTGTCCTGAAGGGACCGACTTCCGTTTAAGAGGCCTAGAAACCTTGCTCCACGGTTTCTTGCGTGAAAAGCCTTCGGAAGACGAGGAAAAAATGGGCTCTCTCGTCTTATGGTAGGGGCGATCTTGATGAGATACGCCTGATACCATAGAGGGAACGTCTGTTCGCTGATCAAGGCCTCTCGAACCCATAAGTCGTACGACATTACTTCTCCCCTGGGCTTGGGAGCTTGCAAGAGGTCCCGGACTAGGTGAACGACAGGCACGAACAGACGAACCCTCGGTCGCAACACTGTTCACAACACTTTGCGCACTAATCACTTTCCCACTTTCCGCAGTGGCACTATGACACTTAAGTTCCTTCACGTCAGCCATGAGTTGATTACGATCAGTTGCCAACGCTTCAACTCTTTCCCCCAAGGCATGAATAGCACGTAACATGTCTTGCATAGACGGTTCCTGAGTGCTAGAAGGGGGGTTAGGAACCACTACAGGGGAAGGATTAGGTTCAGGGGCATGTGGAGAGGAAAAATCTACAGACCTAGATGAACTCCTCCTTACCCTATCTCTCTCTAGTCTACGTGTATATTTATCGTATTCGAGCCAATCGAATTCCGAAAGGCCCACGCATTCCTCACACCGATCTCCCAATTGACAAGTTTTACCCCGACAATTGGAACAAACAGTATGTGGGTCGAGAGAAGCCTTTGGAAGACGCCTATTACAGTCCCTAGCATTACACTTTCGAAATCTAGGTACTTGAGAAGGGTCAGCCATTTTGAATTAGTCAAAGAAAATTCCAAAAACAATCCAAGTCATCAACAAATAATCTGATTCAATAAAGAGTTCAGAGTTTATGTTGAGGAAAAACACCTGCACTGCGAAAGCTCAAACCAAAATAAAGTACTTCACCAAGTATGATGAGAAAACTCCAGGTTCTACAGCGAGTATGAATACGTCTTGTCGTCAACGTCGAAAGAGAAGAATTGAAGGGTTTGTTTACATGCAAGAGTGGTATCTGGCCGACAGTTGGCGCTGGTGGGCACACCCGCAACCTTCATAGCGATCGCTCGCGAGTTTTTTGAGTGTGTTTTCTGTCGAGCCGCAGAGTTGCAGCTATTATATATTCACCGGCTAAGTTAAATATTTAAAACCCTGTTTTGATTATAAGAAAATTCAATTTTAATAACATTTATTTCTAAACTCCCCTGATGATCATAATGCTCCTCTCTTGAAGCTTGCTTATATTAATGTTACCCCCAAAACTAAAAAAAAGAATATCTTTCCTTTGAATGGGCTTAGGCCTCTATTATAGTATTGCGAAATTCTAATGGCTGAAGACAATAAACCACAGCGGAGGCAGGGAGCATCATCTTTTGTCTTTCAGTCTCAAAGTCAAAATCAATCACTATCCTCTTCACATCAATATTTAGGTGAGTATAGAAATAAAATAAAAAATAAATTATTTACTCTCAATAAAACTAACCGATTCTATTTGTTTTATCATCAGCAGCTACATAGCACATAAAGTCAGCAATATTGATAAACTAGGACTCATTAAGATGACAAATTTGAAAGTCATTTGTATTTTTCCTAACTACACAAACTTGAGCACTTTTCTATGGATATTACTTCTGATATAACTGGTATCTACCCATAAATATGTTAACACGAGATGTTAACGACCCTCCGTTAGTTAGCAGGGGTAGACCAGCGACACCGTTCGCACACTCACCTAGGGTGTTACGTCACTTTTGGTTGCATGCAGGACTTCTAGGGGGACATGTGATGGCAGACCAAGTATGAGTAATAGCTCAGGTTTGTATAATTAGGAAAAATACAAATTACTTACAAAATTGTCATTAGCTCCTACACACATACAAATCCTTCGTTCTTTACTATGGAGACTCATTCTTAGGAGGGTGGAAGTCTGAAACCTAAACCTAACTAGCAGGGAATTTGACCTGGAGTGCAACTCTGAGCTCGTTTGAGCGTGAGAGAGGCACCCTAACAAATTGTGAACTCTCCATCTTGTAGCCTGGGGAGTTGACGGACTAAGCAATCATGGTGAATGAGAGGAAACCAAGCACTGTGACTTGACCAGGTAATAATAAAGTGTGTTGAAAGTGACTTCATACTTAAACCTAGACAATACCAGACTCCCCCTCGCAGGAAGAAAGTGGACATAAAATATATACAATACCATATTTCAGCCCAAACAAGGGAAATGGTATTTATCTCAGTCAGAGGTAAGACAGCTTGCAGAGTCCTTCAGATGCTGTGCCCCAAGAGAGGGGTAGATCTAGTAAGAAAAGGCCAGTCATTCTATCCAATCATCCCAGACTAATATCTGCCCTCGACTGACTGCTACTTTTCCTGTAAGGAGCTGAGGTGGCTTATACCACTTATTGAACAGCCACCACAGAACCCATAGCGAGGGTATCTTAGGCTCCTGAAAGTTACTTCTTGCAGGTAATGTACAGTAAAGGTGGTCTGATGTAGTCAGACACCAGCTTAGACCTGCGCCACAGAGAAGTTTCATTTAAACGCTAGAGACGTGCTTACACCCCTAACATCACAAGCTCTGGGTCTAAGATCATGTTATGGAGACAGGATTCAAGTAACGGTTGATCAGAATCGTCGGATATATTACGGAGACTCAAAATCCAGGAGGGCCTGAATCTAGAGTCCGCTACAGCCGGATTCTAAGTCTTAGCTACAAACTAAGAGACAAAGCTGACTGTTACCTGCCCTGATCACTTTGAATGAGTGAGGTTGTGGGAAAGACTATGCAACTCGATGACCTTCTTACCAAGGCAAGGGCAAGAAGGAAAACCACCTTGAAAGTAGAGTACCTATCGGAGGCTTGATGTAGCGATTCATAAGGAGCTCATTTCAGGGAATGTAAGACACATACTACATTCCAAGAAGGCAGTCTAACTTCTGACTGGGGTAAGTAGGCTCGAAGCTCCATTTGAGGAGAGAGAATTCAGTCAAGGAGGAAATGTTAACTCCATTCAATCTAAAACAAGGCTCAAGGAAGAGCGATAGCCTTTCACTGCCGAGACTGAACAGAGTTTTCCTCCCTGAGGTATAAAAGAAACTCCACAATCACTGGGATGATGGCATCGTGAGGAGAGATACCCCGTCCACGACACCAACCACAGAATATAGTCTACTTCATATGGTAGACGGCGAATGACAACTTACGGAGGTATTCAGCCATCCTTTTTGCAACATCTTGTGAAAACCCTCTCTGTGAGAGGAAATGCTGGATAACCTTCAGGCATGAAGTCGTAGGGATGCAATTACGTTGTGGTATATCTCTGCATGAGGTTGTTTGAGTATGTCGAGGATGAGAGGCAACTTCCTCGGTACCTCTGTCGGCAGAAGTAGAAGAACTGGATACCATTCCGCTTGAGTAACATTACAAACCTTTAAAAATGGACATGCGGAAAACAATGAGTGTATTTACTTCACATGAGAAAAATTTTGTTTTCTTTTACGAGCATTTACGGTTGAGAGCTTACTCCCAAAATGGATTAAACTTGTAAATCAAAGTACCAATGTATAAGCTAATACTGTCATATGGTTGGAAAACACCACCATTCACTAACCTATTACTATCGAATCGTGATTAAGGACCCTTATACCACTAGAAGTTTGAAGCAATTGATACGAAAGAGTTGATTCTTGCGTCATCAATTTCCCTGAAAATTAGATAAGATAGAGAGTTCTTAATCATCCTTTCTGTGAAGCATCCATTAACAGAGATGGGTCTGGAATCCTCAATTCCAAGGAAACTATCTGTGATAACCAAAGATGATTTTCTTACTAACTCAGCAGCGGAAGTTGGCTCTTCATACCAGAAATAAGACATTTTATCTGGATCAAATCTTTCTCCAATCTCAATTGAGGAGATATTTCAAAACACTCCCCCTCAGACCTCCCACTGGAATGAATATCTCTTAAAGAAGTAATGGTCCCTAGAAATCTAATGCACATCTGACCTGACATAGAATTTCATCCTTTTGAACATTTCCAGTAAAAGAAAAAAAATTAACCCAGTTTAGACCAAAATTAAACCAGCAGAGGCAATTTAAGTTCATGGACCGCCTGCGCAGTTTATCATTGGTCGAATCATGGCGAACGGTAGAAAGTAATATAGATAAATATTAGACTAGTCTTGTAACAGGGTATCGACTTTTCTTGCTAAACAATCTGGAATTGGTGAACAAAAATGATATTTTAATTATAAAATAAATTTTTGAATATACTTACCCGGTGAATATATAATAGCTAATAGCTGCAACTCTGTTGCTCGACAGACACATACATAAAAAACTCGCCAGCGATCGCTATGCAGGTTGCGGGTGTGCCCACCAGCGCCAACTGTCGGCCAGATACCACTCTCGATGTAAACAAAACCTTCAATTTCTTCTCATCCCACTGCGTCTCTATTGGGGAGGAAGGGAGGGTCGTTTAATTTATATATTCACCGGGTAAGTATATTCAAAAATTTATTTTAAAATTAAAATATCATTTTTAAATATTTAACTTAGCCGGTGAATATATAATAGCTGATTCACACCCAAGGAGGTGGGTAGAGACCAGAGTTAAATATGTTTACATCGTATAAGCTAAGAGTTTTTTCATTTTGACAGTTATCAATATAACAAAACCAAAATAAATAGGTACCTGGTAAGGAAGTCGACTTAGACGATTACTCTGCCTTGTAAGTACGTCTTCCTTACGGAGCCCAGCGATCCTCTTAGGATGCTGACAGACTCCCAGGAGCTGAAGTATCAAGGGCTGCAACCCATACAACAGGACCTCATCAAACCCCTAATCTGGGCGCTCTCAAAAAATGACTTTGACCACCCGCCAAATCAACCAGGATGCGAAAGGCTTCTTAGCCTTCCGGACAACCCATAAAAACAACATTAAAACATTTCAAGAGACAGATTAAAAGGATATGGAATTAGGGAATTGTAGTGGTTGAGGCCTCACCCACTACTGCACTCGCTGCTACGAATGGTCCCAGTGTGTAGCAGTTCTCGTAAAGAGTCTGGACATCTTTCAAGTAAAATGACGCGAACACTGACTTGCTTCTCCAATAGGTTGCGTCCATTATACTTTGCAGAGATCTATTTTGCTTAAAGGCCACGGAAGTTGCTACAGCTCTAACCTCGTGCGTCTTAACCTTAAGCAAAGATCGGTCTTCCTCACTCAAGTGTGAATGAGCTTCTCGTATTAACAATCTGATAAAATATGACAAAGCATTCTTTGACATAGGCAAGGATGGTTTCTTAACCGAACACCATAACGCTTCAGATTGGCCTCGTAAAGGTTTAGTACGAGTTAAGTAGAACTTAAGAGCTCTAACAGGGCATAATACTCTTTCTAGTTCATTGCCTACGATCTCCGATAAGCTAGGAATATCGAAAGATTTAGGCCAAGGACGAGAAGGTAGCTCATTTTTGGCTAGGAAACCAAGCTGCAGAGAACAAGTAGCTTTTTCTGACGAAAACCCGATGTTCTTGCTAAAGGCATGAAGCTCACTGACTCTTTTAGCCGAGGCTAAGCATACCAGGAAAAGAGTCTTAAGAGTGAGATCTTTCAGGGAGGCTGAATGTAAAGGCTCAAACCTGTCTGACATGAGGAATCTTAGGACCACGTCTAAATTCCACCCAGGTGTAGCCAAACAACGTTCCTTAGAGGTCTCAAACGACTTAAGGAGGTCTTGCAGATCTTTATTGTTGGAAAGATCTAAGCCTCTATGCCGGAAGACCGAGGCCAACATGCTTCTGTAGCCCTTGATAGTAGGAGCTGAAAGGGATCGTACTTTTCTCAGGTATAAGAGAAAATCAGCTATTTGGGCTACAGAGGTACTGGTCGAGGATACGGAAACTGACTTGCACCAGTCTCGGAAGACTTCCCACTTCGATTGGTAGACTCTAATGGTAGACGCTCTCCTTGCTCTGGCAATCGCACTGGCTGCCTCCTTCGAAAAGCCTCTAGCTCTAGAGAGTCTTTCGATAGTCTGAAGGCAGTCAGACGAAGAGCGTGGAGGCTTTGGTGTACCTTCTTTACGTGTGGCTGACGTAGAAGGTCTACTCTTAGAGGAAGACTTCTGGGAACGTCTACTAGCCATCGAAGTACCTCGGTGAACCATTCTCTCGCGGGCCAGAGGGGAGCAACTAACGTCAACCTTGTCCCTTCGTGAGAGGCGAATTTCTGCAGTACCTTGTTGACAATCTTGAATGGTGGGAATGCGTAAAGATCTAGATGTGACCAATCTAGGAGGAAGGCATCTATATGTATTGCTGCTGGGTCTGGGACTGGAGAGCAATAGATTGGAAGCCTCTTGGTCAGCGAGGTTGCAAAGAGATCTATGGTGGGTTGACCCCAAGTCGCCCAAAGTCTCTTGCACACATCCTTGTGAAGGGTCCATTCGGTTGGAATTACCTGACCTTTCCGACTGAGACAGTCTGCTAGGACGTTCAAGTCGCCCTGGATGAACCTCGTTACTAGGGAGATGCCTCGATCTTTTGACCAGATGAGCAGGTCCCTTGCGATCTCGTACAGAGTCAGTGAGTGGGT
Organism: Palaemon carinicauda; assembly: GCF_036898095.1. NCBI lineage: Eukaryota > Metazoa > Arthropoda > Malacostraca > Decapoda > Palaemonidae > Palaemon > Palaemon carinicauda. Next base: position 62,228,930 of record NC_090739.1, read on the forward strand.
ACCTCCCTGTTTGGAAATGTACGCCAAGGCCGTGGTATTGTCCGAGTTGACCTCCACCACCTTGCCTCGAAGGAGATTCTCGAAGCTTATCAAGGCCAGATGAACCCCCAAAAGCTCCTTGCTGTTGATATGCATGCTCCTCTGACTCGAGTTCCACAGACCTGAGCATTCCCGACCGTCCAGCGTCGCGCCCCAGTCCAAATCCGATGCGTCCGAGAAGAGAACGTGGTTGGGTTTCTGAACTGCCAGGGGAAGACCCTCTCGTAGGCTGATATTGTCCTTCCACCAAGTCAGACAAGACTTGATCTTTTCGGAAATCGGGATCGAGACCGCCTCTAGCGTCTTGTCCTTTTTCCAGTGAAAAGCCAGGTGGAATTGAAGAGGTCGGAGGTGTAGCCTTCCTAGCGAGACAAATTGCTCCAGGGATGACAGCGTTCCTACCAGACTCATCCACAGCCTGACTGAGCAGCGTTCTTTCTTCAGCATCTTCTGGATGGAGAGCAGGGCTTGATCTATTCTGGGGGCCGACGGAAAAGCCCGAAAAACTTGACTGTGAATCTCCATCCCTAAATACAGAATAGTTTGGGATGGGACCTGCTGTGACTTTTCCAAGTTGACTAGGAGTCCCAATTCCTTGGTCAGATCTAGAGTCCAATTGAGATCCTTCAGACAGCGATGACTGGAAGAGGCTCTGAGAAGCCAGTCGTCCAAATAAAGGGAGGCTCGGATGTCCGATAAATGGAGGAATTTTGCCACATTCCTCATAAGCCTCGTAAACACGAGAGGAGCTGTGCTTAGGCCAAAGCACAGGGCCCGAAACTGGTACACCACATCGTCGAAGACGAATCTCAGAAAAGGTTGGGAGTCTGAGTGAATGGGGATGTGGAAGTAGGCGTCCCTTAGGTCTAGAGAGACCATCCAGTCTTCCTTTCTGACCGCTGCTAGGACTGACTTTGTGGTCTCCATGGTAAACTTCGTCTTTGTGACAAAGACATTCAGAGCACTGACGTCTAGCACCGGTCTCCAACCTCCTGTCTTCTTTGATACTAGGAAGAGACGGTTGTAAAACCCCGGTGATTGAAGGTCCGAGACTTTGACCACCGCTCCCTTCTCTAGCAAAAGAGACACTTCCAGTTTCAGGGCTTGTCTCTTTTCTTCCTCTCGGTACCTGGGAGAGAGATCGATGGGGGACGTCGCTAGAGGAGGTCTGCGTACAAAAGGGATTTTGTACCCCTCTCTGAGCAACCTCACAGATTGTTGATCTGCGCCTCTCTTCTCCCAGGCTTGCCAGAAGTTCTTGAGTCTGGCACCTACTGCTGTCTGAAGTTGCGGGCAGTCAGACTCTGCCCTTAGAGGACTTGGATCCTTTCCTCTTCCCTCTCTTCCCTTCGGCACGAGCACCTCCCCTGCTGGAGGCTCTGCCACGAAAGGGCGGGATAAACCTGGACGCAGGAGTGTCTATCCTAGGTCTGGCAGACAAGGCAGGCAAAGGGGGAGCTTTGCGAGCCGAGGACGCAACTAGATCGTGGGTGTCCTTCTGCACTAAAGACAAGGCAATTTCCTTAACCAAGACTTCAGGAAACAAGCACTTAGACAAGGGCGCAAAGAGTAGCTCGGATCTTTGGCATGGCGTCACTCCTGCTGACAGAAAAGAGCACAGAGACTCTCGTTTCTTAAGGACTCCGGACGTGAATGAAGCGGCAAGCTCGTTGGACCCATCACGGACGGCCTTGTCCATGCAAGACATAATGAGTAAGGAAACATCCCTATCGGCAGAAGAGATTTTCCTACTCAGGGCTCCTAAACACCAGTCCAGGAAGTTAAAGACTTTAAACGCCCTAAATATGCCTTTAAGAAGGTGGTCCAGGTCCGAGGGTGACCAACAAATCTTCGAGCGTCTCATGGCAAGGCGGCGGGGAGAGTCTACAAGACTTGAGAAGTCGCCCTGGGCAGAGGCAGGAACTCCCAAGCCGAGAACTTCTCCTGTGGCATACCAGACGCTCGATCTAGACGAGAGTTTAGATGGGGGGAAGGCAAATGCTGTCTTCCCTAAACTCCTCTTGGTCTCTAACCAATCGCCTAACAGCCGTAAAGCTCTCTTGGATGAGCGAGAGAGAACGAGTTTAGTAAAGGCAGGCATGGTAGCAGGAACGCCTAAGACAAACTCTGACGGCGGCGAACGAGGAGCCACAGAAATAAAGTGGTCAGGGAACAACTCTTTAAAAACCGCCATGACTTTTCTAAAGTCCAAGGATGGTTGAACTGCTTTAGGCTCATCTAGTTCTGAAGGCTGATCCTCAGGTTGTGGTTCAGCAACGTCCTCATCTGACAGTTCCTCATCCGATAACTGATGAGAAAACGGCAAAGGTGTAGGCAACGTTTGACTCGCAGAGTCCGGTCGCACAGGTGCATACGTGACGGAGCCGGACGCAGCGTCCTGGAACTGCTGAACAGTCTGGGAACTGTCAACAACAACAGGTGCGCGAGGACGCACAGCGTCCACCCGAGACTGTTTAGACCGTCTGGGTTGTGCAGTCAACACCATACCGGGTTGCGGAGGTTGACGCACCGCGTCAAAACAAGTCAACTCTGATGGTTGATGAACGTCCTGAACGTCACCAATCGCATCAGTGCGTTGCCTAACGTCAACGTGAGGCTGGAAATCCACACTGGGTCGCATCGGTGGAGGTACCACCCCAACTGGTTGACGCGAGAAAGCTACATCCACGTCAACAGGACACACAACAGAACGCTTGGAAGGCTGATGGCTAGTAGGTTCAACGGTAACCTTCTCAGCGTTGTAGTCCTCCATCAAGGACGCAAGCTTGGACTGCATGTCTTGCAGTAACACCCATTTAGGGTCTACGGAAGCAGGTGCGGTAACAGACGGGGTTAGCGAATGAGACAGCACAACTTTGCCTCTCTTAGGCGGCGAGCAGTCATCAGATGACGGCAACGGGTCCGAACTGTCCCAGTGGCTACATCCGGGACGTTGGACTTGTCCTGAATGGACCGACTTACGCTTTAAAGGTCTGGAGACCTTGGTCCAAGGTTTCTTACGAGAAACACCTTCGGACGACGAGGTAAAAATGGGCTCTCTCGTCTTACTTAGGTAGGGGCGATCTTGGAGAGATACGCCTGATACCTTAGAGGGAACGTCTGTTCGCTGATCAAGGCCTCTCGAACCCATGAGTCGTACGACATTGCTTCTCCCCTGGGCTTGGGAGCTTGCAAGAGGTCCCGGACTAGGAGGACGACAGGCACGAACAGACGAACCCTCGAGCGCAACACTGTTCACAACACTTTGCGTACACTAGGCACTTTGACACTATCCTTCGTGGCACTTTGGCACTTGAGTTCCTTTACGTCCGCCATGAGTTGATTTCGGTCACTTGCTAAAGACTCAACTCTCTCCCCCAAGGCATGAATAGCACGCATCATGTCTGCCATCGACGGTTCCTGAGTGCTAGGAGGGGGGTTAGGAACAACCACTACAGGGGAAGGAATAGGTTCAGGGGCATGTGGAGAGGAAAAATCTACCGACCTAGAAGAACTTCTCCTTACCCTATCTCTCTCTAGTCTGCGTGTATATTTATCAAATTCGATAAAATCGAATTCCGAAAGGCCCACGCATTCCTCACACCGATCTTCCAATTGACAGGTTTTACCCCGACAATTGGAACAAACAGTGTGAGGGTCGAGAGAAGCCTTTGGAAGACGCCTATGACAGTCCCTAGCATTGCACTTTCGAAACTTGGGAACTTGAGAAGGGTCAGCCATTTTGAATTAGTCAAGGGAAAATTCCAAAAACGATCTAAGTCATCAACAATTAATCCGATTCAAAAAAGAGTTCAAGGATTTATTTGAAGAAAAACACCTGTACTGCGAAAGCTCAAACCAAATTAAAGTACTTCACCAAATATGATGGGAAAAACTCCAGGTTCAACAGCGAGTAAAGTACGTCTTGTCGACACGTCGACAGAGAAGAAATTGAAGGTTTTGTTTACATCGAGAGTGGTATCTGGCCGACAGTTGGCGCTGGTGGGCACACCCGCAACCTGCATAGCGATCGCTGGCGAGTTTTTTATGTATGTGTCTGTCGAGCAACAGAGTTGCAGCTATTAGCTATTATATATTCACCGGCTAAGTTAAATATTTAAAAATATTTTACTTTTATTTAGATGCAAACATGTCTTTGGTGATCCCATCAATCCCAAATCTGTAGTCACCCTGATAGATGTAGAGACCATTCATTTAGAAGAATTGCTTAACTAATCTGCTATATTCAGTTTTCCTGGGATAATGCAAAGAAAAAGGGACTATTACTCAACCTTGTTCAAGTTAAAAGCTATTCCACTATCTGATTTTCCCCATTTCCCTACAGAGTTAATGGTGCTGAATCAATTGAATACACCACCTTGCATTTCCCTTATACCAGCAGCTTCTAAGATGCATGTGTGAACAGAGAGAGGTGTGGAATCCTCAGTCATTAAGAAATTCCATGGGATAACCGACTAGAATTGTCTCATCAGCTCAATATTTAAAGTTGGTTCTTCATCACTGTTTTTTTTTTTTTTAATTCCTGAAGGGAGAATCTCCAGATAGACTTGTAGAAGCTTTTCCATGTGATCAGGACTCTCATCTACATAACTATATCAGTTTACCAGAATTACTTTGTAAAATGTGTTTAACAAACAACGTTTCCAAAAACAATAATATCCTGATCCAGTCATCCAAAACAATATGAAACCGATCAGTTTTTATCGAAACTAAAAATATTCATCTTTTTATCACTGTAGCTAATATTGAACTGACTCTGACTATAAAAATAAGGAAAATATGGTGAGCAAGGCATCTTCAAAGATTAAAAAAATAAGATGCGACACAGACTAAAAGGAGGTAACCCTATTTGAATGCCTTTTAGAAATCAGTTTCCTAAATAATTAGATATTCCACCAGAGTCATTGTCTTTTTGCATATTCTGCCTAAAGATCTAGTGGACTAGTTTTCAGAAATACGAGGGTTTACGCATGAGGATCTGAAGTAAATATAGAATTTGAAGCTGTGAGAGAGGATCTCAACTCTGTTATGGTGTGTGCACCATCAGAGCCCTTACCGAGTTGTGCACTAGAACCACAAGGCAAAACTTTAGGAGTAAGGCTAGGGTTCAAAACTGGGCAAGTTAGGTTATACTTCTTCCTAACTCCAAAGAAACACAGACCTTCTGAGATAGCAAAAAAAGAGCTAAATATAACAAGAACTTTTGAAGATCATCAATATCAAAACTAGACACATTAATGTATAGAGTGATACTATTGTCATCATCCCAACAATAAGCAATTGACTTTGTCTTCTACAGATTTACCTCTAAACTAAAAGTTAGTTTTCTTTTATATTTGGAGCTTTAAATCTGGTCAGCAACAATATGAATGTATTCTCCCATAAGATGAACAGTAAGGCCTTCACATTCTGCACAAAGATTATCTAACTATCAAGATTGCCTTCAACACAAGATGCAAAGAGAATGGGAATCATGAAATCGCAGAAAAAAATTCCCTTAAACAATCTTCACAATTGGAAACGTCCCAGCGTAGCAATCTGCTGGACTGGGGATTGAGACCTGCTCAAGCTCGATAGCTTCTTGTAGTGTCTGCAACCACATCATTGTGAGCTAAGGATGGGGGTTTGGGAGAACCTAAAGTCTACCTGCTGAGTCATCAGCAGCTATTGCCTGTCCCTTCCTGGTCCTAGTTTGGGTAGAGAGGGGCTTAAGCGCTGATCATATGTACAGTATATATGGTCAGTATCTAAGGCATTGCCCTACTAGGGCATTGTCACTGTCTGTTGCCTTTGCCATTCATGAGCAACCTTTAAAACCAAGATGATATCCTTTATCTAGGAACCAAAATACAGTAACACTTACATCTAGAGAATACAGTAGAGCAAACTCGACTTACTAAAGCAAGATCAACGCTAGAGACTGTTCTACGGGAAAAAACCATGCGCCCTACCCACGCCGTGGTTATTACCATCAGCTGCTAGAGTGTCTCAATACTATAGTAGAGGCCTAACCTACTAAATGAAAAAAAAACAGGAATTTCTTTAGTTTTTGTGGTAAACGTTGATATAAGCAAGCTTCAAAAGAGGAGCAATATGAACATGAGGAGGGTTCACAGAAATACTTAGCTGAAAGGGAGGATCTGACTGGCAAGTCAAAAGGTCTGAAAATACACATTTCAATTCAATGTGAAAAGTCCAACACACAATCAACCACTGCACAAATCTTCCCTATTATCTGGGCAAAATGGAATAATCCTTCTTTCATTCTACATAAAATATCTAACAATTTCTTAATAATATTACTAAATAATGATACATCCCAACTAACCATGTGCAGATGTCAAAAGGCTTGAGCAATTCATTTTTAATAAAAAAAAAAAATTTTTGCTATATTTGCTCTTATTCAATTGAACCCTCAAAACTATGGTGGAGTATATTTTTCTCCTACTAAAGGCTAGACTCCAAGTAGCTTTATTTTTAACACTTTAACACTTTCATGGTTTGAGAGTCACACTATTAGCATCATGGGGTAATTACAACCCCACTTTGTAAATAAAACAAAATTTCAGCAAAGATGCATACTTTCTGGGTGTTGGTGCACCTAAGTTCAAATCTTCATCATCAATAATCTTATTTTAGTTAATTTTTTGTAGGATTCAACACATTTCTGTTATTCAGTTTTATTAATCCCAAAAACTTGTTGTAATCTAAGTTTTCAAAACCGGTTACACACCAATGAAAGAAGAAAGGTTGAAGTTTCTTTGTATTTTTTCAGAAATAGAATATCTTAATTACATTTCGTCTTATATATTCCAAATTGGGGTACTAATTACTCCACAACAGTGATAGTATGACTCGCAAACCACAAAAGTGTTCAAGAGGTAAGCCCGAAGGATTTGTTCTTAAGAATACAAAATAAAGGAAAATGGATCTTTTAATGAAATTGAACTAATGCCAAATGGAATACAGTAGATGAAAAGTTAAAAGGCAGAAAGTATGGTAACTGTAGCTAATGGGCTTCTGCAAAGAAACACTGCAATTCAGTGATTTTCACTCAAAGAAAACAACACCCATTTTCTTCTAACTCAATTTACTCTTAGTCACACTGCCATTTCTCTCTTCATTTTCTATGCTTAGTACTGTACTATATTGAACCCTTCATAGAAGTTCAAGTGCATAGCATATATTACATTTGGAGAAGCATATTTTACCAAAAAGAAAATGTGGACTGGAAAGTCGACCAATTTGACCAACTCATCATCCACATACCTCTCCTACATGTACCTCTGAGCTTCATTTTATTTCTACATTCATATGTCAGTAAAAAGATAGGTTTGTCATCTCATAACTAGTTAGGCAAATCTACATAGCTAGTCTCATCTTTCCTTGCATATATTTGTCACCTTGGAATAAAAATCACTTACTGGACAACCAGTTCAACCTAATATCCTCTCATTAACAAACATAATGCTCCTAACACCTAAAGCATACGTTCTTTTACAATACTCAAACACAGTAAACTACATACATGCATATAAAATAGCATTTAATCAAGCCTTACCTTTGAATAAAATTGAGGGAATTCAGAAAATTTCCTGAGCAGCAAAGACAACTTATCTCGGCAATGCAACAACCAAAGATGGTATAATAATTCTTGCCATAACTGGAATATACGAGCCCACTCGGGTCCTTGTGGAACTGACCCCTTCCTCACCTTAAGTGTGTCAGATAATTTGATTATCTCTTGAAAGTAAATATCTGAACCCTGGAAAATACAAAGGGGAAGGTTTCTTGAAGCAATTAATCCTAAAATTGTATTTCTGTTCTTGACCTGTGTCGCTCCATGAAATGCTCCTCTAGCACCATTTCTAAGGCATAGTTATTGCTGAATATACCAGAGAAAAAAGGATGCATGGAATGACAGGAATAAACCTAGCTCGCTCACTCTTTGAGTGACGGTATAGAAAACTGGGGAGTGATTGAACCACGACCATAGGTCCCTCACCAATTAGACCTCTCCCTCATCAACATCCCCCGGAACAACGAGGTGCCGTCCTACACCTGTCTGCTGCCTCCTACTACAACTATCCCTCCCCACCCCCTTACTTCACTCCTCCACAGCACCAGCGTTGGTCAGACGTGTTTTGCTTTGCTCTGTGTTGTTTTGTGTTTTTGAAGATGTCCGACGTTTTAGAGATCCCTGCTCCCAAGTTTAGTATTATATTTGTCTGTTTTTGGGAGTTCTAGGTAGCGACACTCATTTAATCTTTTACCGTGTTGGGTTTTTTTATTTTTTATCTTATCGCCACTTGTTCAGGTTCCCTTTCAGAGGTTCGCCCGCGGCCATTTTGGTGTCGCTTCCTCGTGATCTCTTTGTTTATCGGGCTTTCATTTAGTTCCTTATACAATTTGTAAGCCCTTGTTTATGTTATGGACATCTAATTTAATGTTTTGGCATGATTGTATTTTATTTTTATGTTGCGCTGTGCTTGTTAGCCTACTTGGCCGAACCGTAAGCGGTTTCGGTGGGTAGCCTTTCCTGCCAGCCTTTATGTTTTTGAGTTCTTTTCGGGGAGACGAACACGTTCTCGTTTGGTTGTTCTGGATCGTTATTGCCCCTTCAGTACCCTCCGCCGGCGTTGGTAGCCCATACGGACGCCTCCCTCACCGGGTGGGGGTGTTATTTCCCGTTCAAGGAAGTACAAGGCTTGTGGTCAACGACCTTTCGTCAAATGCATATCAATATTCTGGAAGCCATGGCCGTCTTCCTGACCCTGAAAAAGCTCTACCCGTCGCAGAATCAGCATATCAGGTTAGTTCTGGATAGCGCAGTGGTTGTTCATTGCATCAACAGGTGAGGCTCCAAGTCCGGTCACATCAATCATGTGATGATTGCCATCTTTTCCTTGGCGGCAAAGAACCATTGGCATTTGTCCGCGGTTCACATAGAGGGCGTCAGAAACGTCGTGGCCGATGCCCTATCTTGGATGACTCCCTTAGAATCGGAATGGTCCTTGGACCGTCAGTTGTTCCGTTGGATTTGCCAGCAGGTTCCAGGTCTTCAGGTGGACCTCTTCGCCACGAATGCCAACCACAAACTCCAATGTTACGTAGCCCCCAACCTGGACCCTCAGGCTTATGCCACGGACGCCATGTCTCTCGACTGGAACACCTGGCAGAGGATCAATCTCTTTCCTCCAGTCAACATGTTGATGAGAGTTTTGGACAGGCTTCGGTCTTTCCACGGTCAGGTTGCCCTCATGGCCCCCAACTGGCCGAAGAGAAATTGGTTTCCTATCCTGGCGGAGCAGGGTCTCCAGCCTCGACGGCTTCCCAACCCATTGCTGACTCAAACAGTACAAACTCGCAGTGTGTCAGCTTCCTCAGGAATTCTGAGTGCCCTAACTTTATGGACTTCATGAAATTTGCTGCTTGGAAAGATGCTGCTATCTATCCTCTTAACACTTTGTTCCTGGAATCGGATAAGAGAGATTCTACCCTTCGGCAGTATGATTCTGCTGTTAAGAAGTTGGCAAAGTTTCTGAGGGATTCGGATGTTAGGATGATGACTCCCAATCTGGCAGTTACCTTTTTTCGAACTTTGTTTGAAGGGGGTTTAGCTGCAAGGATCATTACCACGATTAAATCCGCCTTGAAGAGAATATTTCAATCCAGGTTCAATATTGATCTTATGGATTCGTACTTCGCATCCATTCCCAAAGCTTGTGCTAGACTGAAACCAGCAACACGTCCTACTGCGGTTTCTTGGTTTCTCAATGATGTCCTTAAATTGGCTTATGACACCGATAATGATTCTTGCTCGTAAATAACGCTCCTTCGGAAAATGTTATTTTTGTTGAGTTTGGCTTCCGGGGCTAGAGTTTCTGGGCTATCAGCTTTATCGAGAGAACCGGGCCATATTGATTTTCTTCTGTCAGGGGAGGTCTTGCTCTCGCCGGATAGACGGTTCTTAGCTAAAATTGAGGATCCCCAGTCTAGATGGACCCCGTGGAAAATTGTTCTACTTACTCAGGATCCTTCCCTGTGTCCCGTTTACACTCTCAAAGATTATTTGAAAAGAGCTTCTACTACATCTTCAGGCCCTTTGTTTATTCGGGAACGTGGCGGAACTCTTTCCCTGAAGGGGATTAGGCAGCAAATGCTTTATTTTATTAAACAAGCCAATCCTCTCTCAGTTCCTCATGCCCATGATGTCCGGGCAGTGGCAACCTCAGTTAATTATTTCCATCACATGAATTTTGAAGATTTGAAACGGTACACTGGTTGGAAATCTCCTACAATCTTTAAACGTCACTATTTAAAATCCTTGGAGGCCCTTAAATTTGCGACAGTGGCGGTTGGGAGTATAATTCCTCCGGATATAGAAGAACCATTGTAACTAGGTCCTATTTTCTTTCACCCCCTTTTTTCTTTTTGATCTTGTCTCCTTATAAGGAGCGGGTTTATCCTACCTTGCCTACTCCACCTACTGTCCTTTTATTGTGATTTTGATTTGCACCCTACCCTCTGTTTACATTGTATGATTTACATTTGTAATTTTATTTGTTGTAATTGAAATTTTCATTTTGAGTTTACCCAGTATATCTGACTGTATTGTATATGTACCTTGTGTTTTATGTTAGTAAATATTTTTGTGTTATTAAACTCTCTTTTTACATTACTGTATATGTTTTTGGTTTCGGTTCCTTATGTTTAACTTTTCCCAAGCTTGGGACCATTTCTCTGTTATGATTTCACGGAACGACACAGGTCGAGCCCAAAAAAGGGGTTTTGACGAAGGAAAAATCTATTTCTGGGCGAGGAACCTGTGTCGCCCAGTGAACCCACCCTCTTCCTTTTTCCCTCACCCGGGCTGGTCCAAGCTTCGGGTGCAGGGAAGAATGAAGTAAGGGGGTGGGGAGGTGTAGGGGTGGGGGGGATAGTCGTAGTAGGAGGCCGCAGACGGGTGTAGGACGGCACCTCGTTGTTCCAGGGGATGTTGATGAGGGAGAGGTCTAATTGGTGAGGGACCTATGGTCGTGGTTCAATCACGCCCCAGTTTTCTATACCGACACTCAAAGAGTGAGCGAGCTAGGTTTATTCCTGGCATTCCATGCATCCTTTTTTCTCTGGTATATTCAGCAATAACTATGCCTTAGAAATGGTGCTAGAGGAGCATTTCACTGGGCGACACAGGTTCCTCGCCCAGAAATAAATTTTTCCTTCGTCAAAATCCCTTTTTTATGCATTCCCTTTTGTCCATGAACATTACAGTAGGTAAATTAACTTAAAATCCAAAATATAAATATAAAATCATACATTTACTTGATGTGGAAAACACTTATGCAAAATATTTTAGGATAATTTTTTATGAATTACTGTATATTAATAGCAACTCACAAGGCAAAACTAAAAAAAAACAATGTCACTTACCAAATCTTCATTACAATCAAAATGAGTACACCACCCAGTGAGTAGATGATGTGCAATTCCAGAAGCACTTATCATGACTGCAAAAAGACGCACCCATCTTGCCAGGATTTTCCGGAAAAAGTCCTCACATCTACAAGGACAAAAATTTACAAATGTTTGTTCAATGAATAAAAAACTTTAATATTTACTTATGCCTAAGTTCCAGACTGCATCAGATGAATAGTGTTAAATATCTCATGTAATTAAAAAGCCTGAATTGAAGACTATAATAACAGTAATGCTGAATTTCTGATCTTTCCTTTTTATACTGCTGAAACATTGTTACCCTATGAGATGTCCTTAGCATCCCAATAACTTATTTTCGAAAACAAAACTGTTCACTTTTGAAAGATATCTTAAAAATGATGGACCACACCATAATTCTTATAGATGGGAGAAATGGGATGTGGTGAATCCCTATTGTTTAAAATATGAAATTTTAGATTAAAACGAACTATTACAATACTTAATTTGGTTCATTACTGTTCCCCTCTGGAAGGGACAGCCATGACCAATGATCTTAAAATAAAAATTTCTAAGCCCTCCCTTTTGGTACGATACTCTGCTCCGAGTAGCACTCACCAGTCTTGAGAGGCTACCACCTAGCCAGGGAGCAGCCTAGGTAAACACATGATTGCCCTTGTTTTCCTCAATCGTTCTCTCATGAGTGCCTCCATTGTGCTTTATAAGAACTGAGCAAACAAAATGCATGGGAAAGAGGGCAGTAAAGGCTGATGACCTTAAGTATTGAAATAATTAATTATAATCTAAAAATTATGTTTATTTTAATGCATATTCAAAAAGTTCAAGTTCATAGCTGCATCTCATAACGTGGAAGGTGGGAAGAGGTAAGGTCAGAGATTTAAGTAAGTCTATCCAACTGTTAACCTTCTAAAGATCGAACAACACTTATGTTCAAGTAGCTAAAGGGAAAATTTATTCAGATCCTAATCTAAAAAGTCAACATAAGTAGGTTGAAACATGACGTCATCGCTCATTGTAAAAGAAGTATGAGCCTGACAGTAATTTTGTCATGGATGGTATCACCAAAGGGTTAATGTTAAAAGGCTTTATCTACTGTGACAGCATTGTACTAGATCCCTTCTGTGTGAGATGAAGTTTCATCAATTCCTTGAACATACAGTACTCTGTATCATTCCATGTCACCTTGATCAGACAAGATCCTTGTGCTATTGTACCAAAACTGCTACTTAGGCCTAAATAATTTATTCATAAAACTTGACGTTCTTGTACAGTATAAGTTTTATAGATGGCCTAACCCCACAAAACTAATTAATGGCTGATCATCTGAACTTCGATGTTCTACATAAAAGAATTTGTTGAACCATAACTATACACAGAATCTGTTCTGCAGGATCCTTATCCATAATCGTTTTTTCAACTGGGATTTTTATGTGTCTAAGCACAGCTTTTGTACAAAAGTCGTTCTTCGATAGACAGAATCCTCTTAGCCAAAAAGCCTACCATAACAGAGAATGCTTTATTTTTTCTCATGACCTTTGTGGATGCCAATGGTAGTCTTCAATAGTTGGAAGGATGCTTTTTTAAAAAACTGAAGAGCTACAACTACATTTTACCAAGTCATTTCTGTAACTATTTGTTTCTTAATAATGAAGGTATCACTTACTACAAACCTAAATAACTATCTACCTATATACCAAGGTACTTACCCTAATTTTGGGGGGTAGCCGACATCAGATAAATGAAAATAGGGGACCTTTCCTCTCTACGCTCCTCCCAGCCTGACGAGGGACTCAACCGAGTTCGGCTGGTACTGCTAGGGTGCCACAGCCCACCCTCTACCATTATCCACCACAGCTGAAGCTTCATAACAGTGAATCCCCTACTGCTACTGCCTCCGCGGTCATTCAAGGCGACCGGAAGGAGCAGTAGGGCCTACTGGAACTGCGTTACAATCGCTTGCCATTCATTCCTATTTCAAGCGCGCTCTCTTGCCTCTCTCACATCTATCCTTCTATCACCCAGAGCTTTCTTCACTTCATCCATTCACCCAAACCTTGGCCTTCCTCTTGTACTTCTCCCATCAACTCTTGCATTCATCACTTTCTTTAGCAGACAACCATTTTCCATTCTCTCAATATGGCTAAACCACCTCAACACAGTCATATCCACTCTAGCTGCTAAATCCTTTCTTACACCCATTCTCACCCTCACTATTTTGTTCCTAACCCTATCTACTCGAGATACACCAGCCATACTCCTCAGACACTTCATCTCAAACACATTCAACTTCTGTCTCTCCGTCACTTTCATTCCCCACAACTCCGATCCATACATCACAGTTGGTACAATCACTTTCTCATACAGAACTCTCTTTACATTCATGACCAACCCTCTATTCTTCACCCCTCCCTTCACCGCCCCCAGTACTTTGCATCCTTCATTCGCTCTCTGACGTACATCTGCTTCCACTCCATTTGCTGCAACAACAGACCCCAAGTACTTAAACTGATCTACTTCCTCAAGTAACTCTCCATTCAACATGACATTCAATCTCGCACCACCTTCCCTTCTCGTACATCTCATAACCTTACTCTTACCCACATTAACTTTCAACTTCCTTCTCTCACATATCCTTCCAAATTCTGTCACTAATCAGTGTTTTATTCCCTTTACATCACTGTAAAACAACTTTGTAACATTTATGGATTCTTATGCTTGCAAGCAAGTGGTTATAATAGTATCAGTTCCACCAGCATTGAACAACAGTTGATCTCCATTAGCATCTTTACTCTTGTTTTATTCATCTATTGCTACATCATCTTATCTGTATCTTGTAACATTCATCTTCTCAAGGAAACATACTACTTGCATCAATGGCATCAGGGTTATAAATACATTACAAACTTAATCTATATAGCATTCAGATTTTAACTAAATATGAAATATAAAAATGTACCACTTACGGATTCAATACCATACCAGTATTAATCATCTGGGGCTATCCATATCAAAACCATAACAAAATTACATAGTTCAAAATGATTACGAGAATTGGACATTTTGCTTGACTGTGACCTTGACCTTTGACCTTGACACTCCAAAATCTAATCATTTCCAGCTTTTTATATAATAGTTAATCCCTACAAGTTTCATTACTCTATAATTATAATTGTGGCCAGGAAGCTGTTAAAAAAACACAAACAAACAAACATACAAACAGAGGGTAAAACATAACCTCCTTCCAACTTCATTGGCAGAGGTAAAAATTCTAAATAACACTATTTGCATCATATTGCTTAAACTACAGTACATTCAACTCATTTTCCAAATCTTAACAACAATTACTCATACAATATATCAATTGCATCTCTGGAAAAAAAGTTAAATTTAGTTACAGAGCAAGTTTGTGATAATGGACAAAAGTAGAGAAAATTACTTACTTTCTTAATTCACCATCTCCTGTCAGTTTTTCATTAGGCAAAAGTTGTGGACAGAAAACAGGAGGGGCTGGTAAATATATTTCATTTGGAACAATCAAAGGTAGTTCTTGTATTATTTTTCTTATCTTCAACAAGCAGATTGCTAAGATATCAGGCAAAATTTTCACTTGTGTCATTGCTGCCACCTTCAAAAGGTCCTGGTAACACTGGAATAACGAAACATCAAGCTTTCTTGTCCCCCATAATTTTAGCATTAGTTCTTTGATTATTGCCTCGGGAAAAAAGCTGGTTGGCAAGGTGGCTCTGAAAAGGCAAAAAAAAAATATAACCAAGAAAATTGAAATTTTTTCTTTTAATCACTTCAGTTCTACTTTTTTATGCTAATTCAATTTAAGCAATAATATTATGAAAATGTAATTTAGAAGTAAAATTAAAATTACATATAAGTAAAAGAGTAGTGCCAAAAATCCCTTCCATTGAGGAACAGACACACTATTCTTCAATGAATAGGGAGATTAATGAATACAGTAACTGTTAACAGATTATGCTGGGCATAGGGACTGGCATGGTCTGCTCTGAGTATACAATTACAGTACTGAACGAACCTTATACATACATCAATGCAGGCTATGCACTGCATGTGGAACTGGTATGGTCTCCTCAAAGTATAAAGATGCAAAAGGAGCATAAATGCCTTCCTCAGAAAGCTCAGTGCTTTAATTGTAGCAATAAATCATAAAATTTTCATTGTATCAACTAGGGGAGTAATCAGCATAAAATAAAAGTTATGTTGGGTAGGTTTCCGAATTATAACATTAATCCATTTCCCTCTAAAAAGATTAACAAAAACTCCTTAATGCTAAAAGCCCCCTTCCTCCAAACCCGATTTAAAGTAAGGGATATGGCTACAAGAGCTGGGGAACAAACAGGATATAAACTGATTATATATAAGAAGAACTAAAATAAAACAACATATGGAACAACCATTAACCAAGCAATAAAATAAATTACAAAAAATATTAACACAATTAAGTTAATAATTAAATCATCATCTCCTCCTACACCTACTGACACAAAGGGCTTCAGTTAGATTTCACCAGTTGTCTTTATCTTAAGCTTTAAAATCCTCATCTCCTACTTCACGCTTCATGGTCCTCAGCCATGTAAGCCTGGGTCTTCCAACTCTTCAAGTGCCTTGTGGAGCCAAGTTAAAAGTATGGTCCTAGGAACCTAGTCTCATTAAAAATTATATGAATGTGAGATTTGCCAGTTAGTGACTTTCAAACGAAAATCACGCGTTTTGCTGCATACTGTGCATAACGGTATTACACTACACACATTGTTTATTAATTACGTACTGTACTCTATAATACTGTACAATATATAAATGTAAGCTTCATGTGTGGTGAGTGTTCAAAGTAGTTAAGAAGTCTGAACTACCACAGCGAACGCTTACATTACAGTTAAGCTGTACTGTATTGATATTACTCTATATATATTACAGTAATATACACTACAGTATAAGTGAATGTTATACAGTACAGTATTACTAGATAGGAACAACAGTGTTTTGTTATAATGGTATGATGACTACTTGGTAAAATTATAGTTTCAGTCAGGACAATGACTAAATACTGTAGTGTTACGTACTGTCCTGTAGCCTTACCGTGACCAGTATGAAGTGTTCATGTGTACACATGTACTGTACACTCACTGATTTGATTACAAATTATTTATAATGCGATAGAAACCAAATAAAAACATATTAGGCAGTATTTAGTGTGTTAACTATCCAAGCGTACGCAATGAGCAGTGAGTTGCTAGGTTAATAGTTATCCTACACTAGAGCACCAAAGTAATGTGAATTCAAGCTTTTCAACCCTGTCTCGGTTACCTAATCTTTGCGAAGAGTGGGGCCTGAATGTATGCGCAATGAATAGCAACAATATTGCCCAAAGAAATTGGTCATCGACTAGCTGTAGCATTGTCAACATGTCCATGAGGATGTGTGCGACCACGAAAAGTACATGCAGCAAGCGCATCGATCAAACCTAAGTTGGTAATATATGTTTGCCTGCCCACCTTGTGGGCGGGATAAGTGTCCTTGTAAGTGAATACTTGCTTGCTATTGTTCGTAAATGTAAGCAGAAGCCAACACTATTCCCTTGGGATTAGAGGGCTGCAAAAAATAACCTTGCAAGAGTATGTCTCACTAGCCGGTTATGTGAGTGTTCCGAAGAGCTCTCCATTCCAAAAGGAAAATAAGCCCTAGGGACACAATGATGGCATAAGGTGGCCGCAAGCGATCAGTAGTAACCCACATTTGTGGCAATAACCCTAAGATTTTGTCTTTATAAGCGTGCAAGCACAACCACAAAGAAGTTCATTTCAGTCTTTATAGGGTGTTAGCGAACGTCTGTAGTTGTGTAGAAGCATACTCTCGCATGTAAGGGTTTGTTGGTCTAGAATGCCAAAAACATTAACACTAGGCAGGTTTTACCAGGTTTGCCAGTGAACACCGGCAAGTGCCCACTGCCAGGAGCTGGCGTGTGCCAGCAAGGAGAGTTGACTCTTAATTGTAACGATGGATATAGGTAATATGAGTAAGTTTGCGCTACTTCAGTAGCCCACACTTAAGGCAACAGTAAGCTGAAGTTCTGTACGGTACTGAAGTATGGTATTGCAAACTCGTAATGAGTACTGAGGTGAGCAACTCAGGTTGCTCGCAGACCTTCATCAAGTAGAAGAGCTCACCCACCCACCTCAATAGAGCTCAGTGGGTGGGTACACAACACTGCGCATGACTTCTTTGTGAAACTAAGGTCTTTGCAAGGTACTCATGCTCATCCTATTGGTGAGTAGTCTTATGTCATCCCCTCAGAAGGTAATGAAAAAAGCTGTGCTGAACTTGAAGAACAGCGGTTTCTCCCCAGTAAGAGGTTGAAATTATGAGGCGCAGGTCCTGAAGGGCTTAGCCTCACAAAGCTCCATGAGCTTTGTCGTGCCCCCAAGAGGTAATATGTAAGAAATAACCCCGAAAAGTTATAGCTTACATGAAGTTTCTCCCTCGTAAGAGATGGAAACCATGAGGTACAGGGCCTGAAAGCCACGATGTCGGCAATAAAACCGAAGAGTTAAAGCCTACAAGACACGTCGATGGGAGAAGTGGCGGGGCAGTCCTCACCCCTGCAGCAAAGACCCCAAAGGGAAGTTGCATACGACTCGTTTTGTACTCTGAGGGTATGGCAGCGATGAGCAGGAATTGCAAAGTCACTTGACTCCTTCATCGCCAAGCTCCAGAGGGCTTGCTCCGAAGCAAGTCTCTCCCATAAGCGAGAAAGGTGACCAATCCCTGCTACCGCGGTCAGCAATTCTCCCTGTAAGTGGTTAGATTGCTGGACAGTGGCTGGTGGAGTGTAACTCTCCCTTGGAAGGGAAAGTTCCCCAACACCTGGTGGAGGTTAACTCTCCCTCGGAAGGGAATGTTGTCTAACACCTAGAGGCAGACCTCTGGGCAGTGCTCTCTGCTTTCTGTCAGTGAACAGAGCTTAAGTTGAAGGTTGACATCGAGTGCTGCCTGTGAAACGTAGTCAAGCTAATTTCTGGGTTCACCCCATAAGGATCATCTTGACAGGAAACTCCGAAGTAAACCAGACTGCCACTGCTCTTGTCCCTACACTGAAGCTGCAGGAAAGAAGCTGAGCAGAAGCAGAGAGTGCTGCAGTAAACTGTAACACTCACTCTCAGAACCATTCCTTAGTAGGGAGACCCAAAAGCATCAAAGGAAGGTACAGTAGAGTTACTGCAAGCAGCAACGGAAGAGACTTCCCTCGGAGGTGGGCGCCATTGCTTCGCTAAGGAAAGCAACAGAGTTCCCACAAAACTGAAGTCCGGGGTCATCATCTGAAAGAAAAATGGGGTATTACTTTCGGCGTACCTGAAATAACGAGCCATTAATTTTTAACGAGGGTTTACTACCCACACCACTAGTTAGCAGGGGTAGGGAGGGTAGCTTGCTACCGCTCCCCCTCACACACGTGTGATTGAGCTCACTTTGCTTGGAGGTAGGACTTCAAGGGGGATAGGGCAGGCGGGCAAGTTTGATTGAATAGCTAAGGTTTGTATAGTTAGAAAAAATACAAATTATCTACAAATTTGTCATTTGTTCTGTAACTGGAATACAAACCACACTATTTAATAGGGGTGACTCACCCATTAGGAAGGGTGAACGTCCCAGACAGTCTGGCTTTTCGGCTTTGCCCGGGGGCTCCTTGTCTGAGTGTTAGCACTCAAGAAATAAGGAGCCCCTGCACCTCGCTAAAACCTTGTGTAAAGGCTGCGGCCTACGTAAGCTGTGTGTGAAAGTACATAGAAATGTGACTCATCCTAGTAAGTTGTTCCGAAGTTCTTTAGATGGAAACTTGTAGACTAGGACTTTCCCAATACCACCTTGTCAGGGTATGGGGACGTAACAGTATTAATCTTTATACTAGGAACACAAGGAAGCATGGTCTACCTGCAGTGGTTTGAAGTTAGCTATGCAGAGAACCCAGGATGCTGCTTTCCCCAAGAGAGGGGATGATGAAGAAAAGAATAAGGGCCAGTCAAACCTTTTCATTCATGCAGACTAAAACTGGGTAACAATGCCCTCAACCTTCTGCTACTTGTCCAATAAGGAACTTAAGGTTTTAAACCAGCTGTTGTGCAGCCACCACGGGACCGATAGAAAAAGTATCGAGTCTCCTGTGGGTCACGTCTTGCAGGTAGTGGGATATCAACGTGGTCTGTCGTTTCCACACCCCAGCTTGAAGAACCTGCGTCACTAAAAAATTTCATTTGAAGGCAGTAGCTATGTTCCTGACATCATGTGCTCTGGGGCGACGTGACGGAGGAGGGTCTGCATTCAGTGCAAGGACAATGACCCTGCAAATCCATGCAGAGATGGTGTTCTTGGTGACCCTCCTCTTAGTCCTTCCTGTGCTGACGAATAGTGCTGGCACACGACGACGGGCTGCGGCTGTTCTCTTGAGGTACAACCTCAAACTCCTTACTGGGCATAATAAGAGATGGTCTGGGTCATCTGTTACAGTACAAAGACTGGAAATCCGGAAGGAGTTGAATCGAGGATCCTCTACTCCCGGGTTTTGAGTCTTAGCAATAAACTCAGGGAAGAAGCTGAACGTTACCTCTCCCCATCCCCTTGAATGGGCGATGTCATACGAGAGACAATGAAGTTCACAGACTCGCTTGGCCGAAGCCAAAGCTAGCAGCAACACCGTCTTCCTTTCAGTCTGAAGGCAAGGCTTAAGGCTGAGCAATAGCCTTTCACTGCCGAGACTGATAGGCGCATTTCTTCCCGCAAATACACGAGGAACTCCGCTATTGCTGGAATAGTGACATCGAGTGGAGAGATACCCCTTCTACGACACCAACCACAAAAGACTTTCCACTTTACCTGGCAGACTCCTGCTGATGACTTCCGCAGATGTCCAGACATCCTGATCGCAACTTGTTGCGAAAATCCTCTCTCAGAGAGGAGATGCAGGATAGTCTCCAGGCGTGAAGTCGTAGTGAAGCTACGGCTTTGTGGAAGATGTTGGCATGTGGTTGTTTGAATAGATTGTGTCGTAGAGGGAGTTCTCTAGGAGTTGCAGAGGGTCCGGGAACCCTTCTGCGTGATGCCATAGCGGAGCTATGAGGGTCATTGAAAGATTGACCGATGTTCTGGTCTTGTTGAGTACCCTCCTCATCAGACAGAACGGGGGAAAGTCGTAAACGTCGATGTTGTCCCACCATTGTTGGAAAGCATCTTGCCAGAGAGCCTTGGGGTCTGGGGCTGGGGAACAGTACAGCGGGAGCCTGAAGTTCAGGGCCGTTGCGAAGAGGTCCACAGTCGGAGAACCCCACAAAGACAGGACTTTGTTGGCTACTAGATGATCCAAAGACCACTCAGTACTCACTATCTGAGATGCTCTGCTCAGGTTGTCGGCGAGCACAATCCTTTTGCCCGGAATGCAGTGTGCCGATAGTGGTATCGAGTGGATTTCGGCCCATCTCAGTACAGTATCTCTACTGTTAGATGGGATAGTTGCAGCGAAAAAGTACCTCCTTCCTTGTTGATGTAGGCCACTACTGTGGTGTTGTCGCTCATCACCACCACAGAGTGACTTGCCAGGTACTGTTGGAACTGTTGAAGGGATAGAAAGACGGCCTTCATCTCTAGATTTATACGGAGGTACTTTTCTGACTCTGACCAGAGGCCTGAGGTCGTGTGGTGCAGCACGTGGGCCACCCACCCTTTTTTTGAAGCGTCTGAAAACAGCATCAAATCCGGGGGGAGGACGAGAAGATCCACTCCCTTTCGTAGATTCTCGTATGCCACCCACCACTGGAGGTTCGTCAGTTCCGCAGGTCCCATGGGAATCTGGATGTCCGGGGAGTCGTAAGCTTGATTCCACCGGGACTTGAGTCGCCACTGGAGGGATCTCATCCTGAGGCGACCATTGGGAACTAGATGGGCCAGCGATGAAAGGTGACTGAGGAGACATAGCCACGATTGGGCTGGAAGTTCTTCTCGTCTGAGAAAAGGTCTTGCGACCTTCCTCAGCCTTGCTATCCTGTCGTCTAATGGGAAGGCTTTGTGGAGAGCGGTGTCTATAATAATGCCTAAAAATACCAGTCTTTGAGTGGGAAGCAGGGAGGACTTCTCGAGATTTACCCTGATCCCCAGATCTTGGCAAAGTCTCAGAAGTTTGTCTCAGTGTTGAAGAAGGGTTGACACCGAGTCTGCTAGGATTAGCCAGTCGTCCAGATAACGGAGGAGACGGATGCCAATCCTGTGTGCCCAAGATGATACTAGGGTGAACACTCTGGTGAAGACTTGTGGTGCTGTGGAAAGACCAAAGCACAGCACCTTGAACTGGTATTTTCTGTTGTCCAGGCTGAATCTTAAGTACTTCCTTGAAGACGGATGGACTAGGATTTGGATGTACGCGTCCTTTAGATCCAGTGAGCACATGAAGTCTTGCAGTCTTACTGCTAGTCTGACCGTGTCTGCCGTCTCCATGATGAACAGAGTTTGTTAGACAAACTTGTTCAGAGCTGAAAGGTCGATGACTGGTCTCCAGCCTCCAGACGCCTTCTTTACAAAAAAAGAGTCAACTGAAGAAGCTTGGGGATCCGTCGAGGACCTCTTGGAGAGCACCCTTCTTCAACAGGGTCTGGACTTCTTCCCGAAGGGTTTGCCCCCTTGCCAATCCCATGGCAAGGGAGTTCAATGACACTGGATTCATCGTCAGGAGAGGTAGAGATGTTATGAACGGGACACGATATCCTAGACTGATCATTGAGATCGTCCAGGAATCGGCCCCAAGTTGCTTCCACCTGTTTGCGCAACTTTGTAGGCATCCCCCACTGGTGGAAATGCAGGGAGACTGCCTATCCTAGCGTTTGCAGCCTCAGCTGCCCCCTTTAGGATTTTTGCCTCCCCTGGAGGACTTTTTGCATTTCCTTTCTTTGACAGGAACGGGCTTAAACACCATCGTCTTCGCTGCAGTTGTCGTCGTAGTGGCCTTGGCTGGATGGGACTGCTGTGGTGCTGGAGGCTTATAGGGCTTAGATGTTAAACCCCTATGGAGGAGGGAGTTTTGATGTGACTTCATCCACCTCTCAGCAGCATGTTCCACATCCTTAGGCTCGAATATAACAGACCCCTCTACGGAGGAATGTCTGAGCGCTAGGGATCTTCTGGTGGAACCTCTCAGCTACTGCATCCCGGCATTTCAGGATGGTATTTGCCCACAAGTTCGAGACTTGGTGGGCAAGAAACTCGATCGTGCGAGTACCTGAGAGGAGGAAGGTTTCCATAGCTTTCCTGGTACGTTCCTTGGAGAAATCTTCAGAACGTATCAGGATACCTAAGGTCCCCAACCAGATATCGAGCCACGAAGTAGCTTACATAACACACTTCGTGACCTTCTCCTGGTTGAGGATCTCGGCTGCCGAGAACAAGACCTGCCGGTTGGAGAGTCTCTCAAGAGGGACTCCCCTGGTTAGCTCTTCCAGCGAGTGGTAAAGTGGAAGAGCTGAACAAGGCTCCTCCAGGATCTCAAAGTACCTCCTCTGCTGTACACGAGGAGGTGGGAGGAGCTTGTTGGTGGTACCAGAACGGTTGGAGGAGAACATCTCGGAGAGCTGCTGGGCGATCTTGTCCCTGGTACTCTTTACCCCATGAGACCAGGGCCGGGCTGCACTGGACTTATAGAGGGCTTTTCAGTACCAAAGACGCAGTCTAGGACAGTGTCTTTGCCCTCTCGAGGAGGGATCTCAGGGTCAGAAAACCCGTTGAGAGCCCTCATTAGAGTCAGAACCTGCCAAAACACGTGTTCTGACTCCTGCTGGTCTCCTCCTGATGTAGGACTTGCAGTGAAGTCTCCTTCTATCCCCAAAGGCTCTTCTTGGGGAGAATCGCAGACATTCCCTGAGTGGCTAGCTGGCTCCATCCTAGCCCTAGTGGTGGACTTAGGCAATGTTTTGGAGTCTTTGGATTCCTTCCGGGGAAGGATGTAAGACTCCAACATTGATGAAGGTGGCATGGTCCTTCTAATCCCGGACTGTGTGGAACTCTCGGTGTGAAGAGAGGTTTCCTCCATTGGTGCGATGGGGGAAAATCTCTCTTCACGTGATTCCCTTGGTGATGGGAGATCTTCGTCTGAAAGGGAAGGAGAGTTAGTCCAAGGAATAGCAGGAACCTGCCTTGAAGGTTTGCGTGGAATCAGTTTCGCCCTCAGGGAAGTGACCGCGTCCAGAACTCCACTTTTCCTCTTCAGTGGGGTAGAGGAAGCCATGGTTCCGTCCTAGATCAGAGAGGACAGGCTTGAAAGACGAGTTACAGCTCTGATCAGGGCACTGAACCAGGGCTATTGGCTGACAGACACACTATCAGACATACCCCGTGAAGGGATAGGGATTGAAGGATCCCTAGGAGGAATCACTGGAATAGGTGGGTTCGCCTTTGGTAGCTTTGGGATCCTGAACCCCTCTGGAAGTTTCCCTTCTCCCACAATGCGCGGTGGTATGCGCTTGCAGGGAGGGGGAATGAGGTGATGGCGATCTTGCCAGACGTCGTTCCTTGTGATGCGCAGGCTCGCGCGCGGGAGAATATTGACGCTCGCGCGAGGGAGAATAATGGCGCTCGCGCGAGGGAGAATAATGGCGCTCGCGCGAGGGAAAATAATGGCGCTCGCGCGAGGGAGAATAATGGCGCTCGCGCGAGGGAGAATAATGGCGCTCGCGCGCGGGAGTGTGTTCGCACGCATCTGCCAAAGACTTAGAGCACGCGCGCGTGCAGGAGATTCATGATGGGCGCGCGAGAGTACGAAAATGTTGGTGCGCATCTCTAGGAGATGGATGGCGCGCATGCACATGGTGCGCGCGCGTATCTTTGTGAGTGCGCGCAGGAGAAGGCTGGTGCGCAGGTGAGCGCTGGCGCGTTGGTAATGGATGGCGCGCGGGTGAGGGCACATGGCTGTCTCATCCATGAACTAGCGTGCAGGAGAAAGTTGGCGAGCAGGGTTTACCTGGCGCGTAGGATGGCGCGCAATATGGCGCTCAGGAGAGCGTGATGTAGGGCACGCATGTTGGCGCACGGGAGAGCGGTGGCGCGCCGGAGAGCGGTGGCGCGCAGGAGAACGGTGGCGCGCAGGAGAGCGGTGGCGCGCCGGAGAGCGGTGGCGCGCAGGAGAGCGGTGGCGCGCAGGAGAGCGGTGGCGCGCAGGAGAGCGGTGGCGCGCAGGAGAGCGGTGGCGCGCAGGAGAGCGGTGGCGCGCAGGAGAGCGCTGGTACGCAGGAGAACGATGGCGCGCAGGAGAGCCCTGGCGCATGTGGGTGCGCATGGCACGTGGTGGAGCTCTGCTCCTGTAGGCGCATGTTGGCGCGTAAGCGCTTTAGGTTGCTGCCCTGTGTTAGAGGGAGCAAGATGAGTGGTGCGCTGTAGTGATGGGGCCTGATGAGCTACTGATGAGCACTGGTCACGTTGCGTGGGCGCATGGCGCTCAGATTATTGGCGCACAATAGCGCGTTCAGGTGGAGCCTTGTTAGGCTCATGCAGGAATGGCGACAGCAGGTCGGCATGTCTGTCAGGTGGAAGGTCGACGTGTCCTTTAAAAGGATGACCTTCCACCAAAGGAGATCGGGAACGATCTGCAAAGAGGTCCAGGACAGATGCAGGTGCAGTGATGGAAGATCAGTCTAGAGGCTCCTCTGCGGGGGACTGCATAGACGACGTTGAATCAAAGAGGCGCCTCCTCACCGCAGGTGAAGGAAGGCCTCTATGGCGAAGAGGAAGGCGAGCCTTCCGACAGATGCGCCCTCTGGGGGGCGTTGGATCAGCAAGGGGACCTTCAGCAGTCCTCCGAAGAGGAGTCTCTGTAAGTGAACTCACCCGAGGGGGAGAAACACTAGCAGGAGAGACTGATGTTGAACTTAGTTTCCCCCTCTTGGGCTGGTCAGAAACGGGGGAAATTAAGCCGTCAGCTACCGTAGAGTTTGGAGTGGCAGAGGAGATGGGTGAAGCCGCATGGGATACCTCTGACACCACAACGTCGATAAGAGTCAGTGGATCTACCTCTGACAGTGATGACGATTGCTTGACAGCAGCACCCAGGCGGATATGATCAAGCAAAACCTCCTTGGAGGGCGAACCCGTGAGCCCCAAGGAGGACCAAATCTGAAAGAGGGAAGTTAGTGACATTGCCTCCCCCTGGGGGAGAGATGCAGCTGCTTCACTAGGGGAAGCAACGTCATCTCTCGAGACCCGAGGTTGGTTAGAAATAATTCGGTCTACGCTACTACTCGACGGTCTCTCAAAAGAGACCGATCGAGTAGGAGCTTCGGAGGAGGTTTGGGCGACGGAAGAAGAGGCCTTGGGTTTTACTCCCTTCGAAGCAACCTTCAAAGGAGAAACATCCCATTTGGACTTCTTCCGCCATCACGAAAACCTCTCCCACTGGGAGGCAGACCACTCCCTACATTCACTACACTTATTGACACTATCACACCGTTGGCCCCCACAAGAAGGACAAAGGGCATGAGAATCGGTCTCGACCGCCGCCATAAACATTCCACAGGGGCGGTCGGGAAGACCAGGGCAGGTGCGCATGGTCGCAGAGGCCAACTTCACATACACAGTAATCTAGAAAAAGAAAGAACAAAAAGCATTAATGGCTGCAAATATGACGGCAAGGATGAGAGCGGACACATCCGACCACCATCCGAGCCGAAAGCAAAGTGAGCTCAATCACAGGTGTGTGAGGGGGAGCGATAGCAAGCTACCCTCCCTACTCCCGCTAACTAGCGGCGTCGGTAGTAAACCCTCGTTAAAAATTAATGGCTCGTCATTTCAGCTACGCCGAAAGTAAGACCCCTATTAAATAGCATGGTTTGTATTCCAGTTACGGAACAAAAGGAATTTTTAAACTAGTAGGCCAGTTGCTTTTAATCATAAGGCGGTTAAAAGGTTTTGACAGAAGAGCAAGACTACGTCTTTACTCTACTGAGCCAAAATAAAAAGTGACAATTGTTTACTAGTGCTTGTGTGAGTGGGCTGGTTGGTCTAGCCCCACTACCCACTCCACTAACTAGCGGAGGGTAGTTACACCTTGAAAAAGCTTTAACAGCTGGTTTCAGCTATCGCCAAAATAATACTATGTAAAGAGCATAAGGTTTGTATATAGTGCCAAAACAAAATACATAAATAAAGGATAAAGCTAATAAGATCTTGAAAATTTACCCAAGGTATAGTATCACTATTTTATTCCAACAAAAAGCACAATTGGAAACTTGCAAACTAACCTCGATGATTCAATGCTGGATACAACGATACTGCTAAGTAAAGCTATCCTCTTATCTCCCAATTCTTGAGCAAAAACAACCAAATCCTCCCAGTTTCCTGAAAAACACAGGGCCTGAGCAGCAATTTCCACAGTCCAATGGCTTCCTTGAATAGCCTCTTTAAGATAGCTGGAACTACAAAGCACCATACCAGAATCTGCAAAAGGTTCAAAAGATCTAAAAAAATCCTTGAATTTATCTAAGGATAATACAAAAGTATTCAACATCAGAAAAGACTTTCAACAAAAGAAAATCACGTGAGAATATAACTTTCTATACATGAGATAAAACTAACATTTATACAACTGAATCAGCAGTTACAGTATTCATTAAAGAATGGAGTTTTATAATATGTTATTTTTATTAGTAAAATAAATTTTTGAATATACTTACCCGATAATCATGTAGCTGTCAACTCCGTTGCCCGACAGAATTCTATGGAGGGATACGCCAGCTATCACAATACTAGAAGGGGGTGTACTCACCAGCGCCACCTGTGGCCAGGTACTACAGTACTTCTTGTTGACACCTCCTCAATTTTTCCTCGGTCCACTGGTTCTCTATGGGGAGGAAGGGAGGGTCAATTAAATCATGATTATCGGGTAAGTATATTCAAAAATTTATTTTACTAATAAAAATAACATTTTTCAATATTAAACTTACCCGATAATCATGTAGCTGATTCACACCCAGGGGGGTGGGTGAAAACCAGTGTACAAGATTAAAGGATAGCTAAGTATCCCATATTTCATATAACAGTTATCTCAAATAACAATGAAATAATAAGTACCTGGTAAGGAAGTCGACTTGAACCGTTACTCTGCCTCTTTTTTAAGTTCGTCTTCCTTACTGAGCGCAGCGTTCCTCTTGGAGGCTGAATCAACTCAAAGGTGCTAAAGTATATAGGGCTGCAACCCCTACTAAAGGACCTCTACACAACCTCTAACCCAGGCGCTTCTCAAGAATGAATTGACCACCCGCCAAATCAAAAGGATGCGGAAGGCTTCTTAGCCTACCGTAACAACCATAAAAACAACAATAAAAGTATTCAAGAGAAAGGTTAAAAAAGGTTATGGGATTAAGGGAATGTAGTGGCTGAGCCCTCACCTACTACTGCACTCGCTGCTACGAATGGTCCCAGGGTGTAGCAGTTCTCGTAAAGAGACTGGACATCTTTAAGATAAAATGATGCAAACACTGACTTGCTCCTCCAATAGGTTGCATCCATTATGCTCTGCAGAGAACGGTTTTTATTAAAGGCCATCGAAGTAGCTACGGCTCTTACTTCGTGGGTCCTTACCTTCAGCAAAGCAAGGTCTTCCTCCTTTAAGTGAGAATGGGCTTCTCTAATCAGAAGCCTTATATAATACGAAACCCCATTCTTGGACATGGGCCTCGAAGGTTTCTTGATGGCACACCATAAGGCTTCTGACTGTCCTCGAATAGGTTTTGACCTATTAAGATAAAATTTGAGAGCTCTGACAGGGCAAAGAACTCTTTCTAGCTCGTTACCTACCATGTTGGAGAGGCTAGGTATTTCAAACGATCTAGGCCAAGGACGTGAAGGAAGTTCATTCTTAGCTAAGAACCCGAGCTGTAAAGAACATGTTGCAGATTCGGTCGTGAAACCAATGTTCTTGCTGAAGGCATGAACCTCACTGACTCTTTTCGCTGTTGCAAGGCAGACGAGAAAAAGAGTCTTGAGGGTAAGGTCCTTGAAGGAAGCTGACTGGAGAGGTTCGAACCTAGGTGACATAAGGAACCTTAAGACTACGTCTAGGTTCCAGCCTGGAGTGGGTAGACGACGCTCTTTAGAAGTCTCAAAAGACTTAAGGATGTCTTGAAGGTCCTTGTTGGAAGAAAGGTCCAAACCTCTGTGGCGGAGAACTGAAGCCAACATACTCCTGTACCCTTTAATGGTAGGGGCTGAAAGGGATCTCTCATTCCTAAGATGTAATAGGAAGTCAGCTATTTGGGTCACAGAGGTATTGGTAGAGGATACTGCATTGGCTCTACACCAGCTCCGGAAGACTTCCCACTTAGATTGGTAGACTCTACGAGTGGAAACCCTCCTTGCTCTGGCAATCGCACTGGCTGCCTCCTTCGAAAAGCCTCTAGCTCTAGCGAATCTTTCGACAGTCTGAAGGCAGTCAGCCGAAGAGCGTGGAGGTTTGGGTGCAACCTGTCTACGTGAGGTTGACGTAGAAGGTCCACTCTTAGAGGGAGAGTCCTGGGGACGTCGACCAGCCATTGAAGTACCTCTGTGAACCATTCTCTTGCAGGCCAAAGGGGAGCAACCAGCGTCAGCCGTGTCCCTTCGTGCGAGATGAACTTCTGAAGGACTTTGTTTATTATCTTGAACGGTGGAAATGCGTAAAGGTCGAGATGGGACCAGTTCAGCAGAAAAGCATCCACATGAACTGCTGCTGGGTCTGGAACTGGGGAACAGTACAACGGAAGTCTCTTGGTCATGGAGGTGGCAAACAGATCTATGGTAGGCTGACCCCACAAGGTCCAAAGTCTGTTGCACACGCTCTTGTGGAGGGTCTATTCCGTGGGAATGACCTGATCCCTTCTGCTTAGGCGATCTGCTGAGACGTTCATGTTGCCCTGAATGAACCTCGTGACTAAAGTGAGGTTTTGACTTCTTGACCAAATGAGGAGGTCCCTTGCGATCTCGTATAGGCTCCTCGAATGGGTCCCTCCTTGCTTGGAGATGTAAGCCAAGGCTGTGGTGTTGTCGGAGTTCACCTCCACCACCTTGCCTAGCAGGAGGGACTTGAAGTTCAACAGGGCTAAGTGAACTGCTAGTAGCTCCTTGCAGTTGATGTGGAGCGTTCCCTGTTCCTCGTTCCACGTTCCCGAGCACTCCTGTCCGTTCAAGGTCGCGCCCCAGCCCGAGTCCGATGCATCCGAGAAGAGATGAAGATTGGGGGTCTGAATAGCCAACGATAGGCCCTCCTTGAGAAGGAGATTGGTCTTCCACCACAAGAGAGTGGTCTTCATCTCTTTGGTGACTGGGATAGAGACTGCTTCGAGAGTCAAACCCTTGTCCCAATGAGCTGCAAGATGGAATTGAAGAGGGCGGAGGTGGAGTCTCCCTAGCTCGACGAACAGGGCCAGCGATGAAAGGGTCCCTGTGAGACTCATCCACTGTCTCACCGAGCAACTGCTCCTCTTCAGCATGCTCAAGATGCAATCTAGGGCTTGGCTTATCCTTGGGGCCGATGGAAAAGCCCGAAAATCCTGACTCCGAATCTCCATTCCCAGGTACACAATGGATTGGGAGGGAATGAGCTGAGACTTTTCTAGGTTGACTAACAGACCCAGTTCTTTGATTAAGTCCAAAGTCCAGTTGAGACTCTCCAGACAGCGACGACTCGTGGAGGCTCTCAACAGCCAGTCGTCTAAGTAAAGGGAGGCTCTGATGTCCCATAAGTGGAGGAATTTTGCTATATTCCTCATCAGATGCGTAAACACCATAGGAGCTGTGCTTAGGCCAAAACACAGGGCTTGGAATTGGTAGACAACCTTTCCAAAAACGAATCTCAGGAAAGGTTGGGAGTCTGGATGAATAGGAACGTGAAAGTAAGCATCTTTCAGGTCCAACGAGACCATCCAGTCCTCCTGCCTGACCGCTGCTAGGACCGACTTCGTCGTCTCCATCGTGAACGTCTGCTTGGTGACATAAGCATTGAGCGCGCTGACGTCCAGCACCGGTCTCCAACCTCCTGTCTTCTTGGCCACCAGAAAAAGACGGTTGTAGAAGCCCGGGGATTGATGGTCCCGGACTATAACCACTGCCTTCTTCTGTAAAAGGAGCGACACCTCCTGGTGCAACGCTAGCCTCTTGTCCTTTTCTTTGTAGTTGGGAGAGAGGTTGATGGGAGAAGTGGTCAGAGGGGGTTTGCGGCTGAATGGTATCCTGTAACCCTCCCTCAGCCAACTGACAGACTGGGCGTCTGCACCTCTCTTTTCCCAGGCTTGCCAGAAGATCTTGAGTCTGGCTCCTACTGCTGTCTGGAGATGATGAGAGTCAGTTTTTTCCTTTAGAAGCCTTGGAACCTTTCCTAGACTTGCTCCTGGAAGAGTCTGGACGGGAGCTTCCTCGGCTGGGGGCTCTACCACGAAAGGGCGGAATAAACCTCGTAGCAGGAGTATCAGCCACTGGGGTGCGATAAGTCCTGGGGACTGAGGTAGCAACCTTAGTCTTCCGAGCCGATGAGGCCACAAGATCATGGGTGTCCTTTTGTATCAGGGCCGCAGACAAGTCCTTAACAAGCTCTTCGGGAAAAAGGAACTTCGAGAGCGGAGCGAAAAGGAGTTGAGACCTTTGACAAGGTGTGATGCTGGAGGAAAGGAAGGTACAAAGCTGCTCCCTTTTCTTAAGAACCCCTGACACAAACATCGAAGCAAGCTCGCCAGATCCATCCCTAATGGCCTTATCCATGCAGGACATCAAGAGCATGGCAGAGTCCTTGTCCGCAGGGGAGGTCTTCTTGCTAAGGGCCCCCAGGCACCAGTCTAGGAAATTGAACATCTCAAATGCTCTAAAAACACCTTTCAGAAAGTGATCAAGGTCTGAGAAGGTCCAGCAAACCTTAGAGCGCCTCATTGCTGTTCTACGAGGAGAGTCTACCAGACTTGAGAAGTCAGCCTGGGCAGAGGCAGGTACTCCCAAGCCTGGATCCTCTCCTGTGGCATACCAAACGCCCGCTTTAGAAGTGAGCTTAGTCGGAGGAAACATGAAGGAAGTCTTTCCAAGTTGTTGCTTAGACTGCAACCACTCCCCTAAAATCCTTAACGCTCTCTTAGAGGACCTTGCTAAGACGAGCTTAGTATACGTAGACTTAGCTGGCTGCATGCCCAGCGAAAACTCAGATGGCGGAGAGCGGGGGATAGCACAGACAAAGTGGTCTGGGTATACCTCTCTTAAAAGAGCCAAGACCTTACGAAAGTCAATAGGAGGCGGAGAAGACTTGGATTCATCCACGTCTGATGAGGGATCCAGGTGTGCAGTCTCATCATCAGAAACCTCATCACCAGAGTGTAGCGAAGAGATCGGTAAGGTATGCTGAACAGCAGAATCAGCACGAGCTGGAACAAAAATACTTGTGGTTTCCTCCTCAAGTCTCTGTTGAGGGAACACCTGAGGCTCAGGTTGCAAAGGCTGATCCAAAGAAGTAGCAGAAGGTAGGCGCATGGGTGGAGGGGGCTGACTCCTGGCATGAGTGTCTGAACTCAAGAGTTGCGCTTGCTGTGTGGTTGGTGGATGCGCAGTAGCAGGTTCCTGAGGAACGAGTTGAGGTTCCTGAGGTGTGAGCTGTGAGCGATGAGGTAGAGGCTGCGCAGAACGCAGTAATTGTCTCGCGAGTTGAGGTTCCTGAGGCGCAAGGCTAAGGTGTTGAGGTGCTTGCCTTGAGGAGGGTTGAGGTCGCTGCAGCGAGAGCTGAGGAGTCTGACTCATGGATGGGAGAGGTTGTTGTACCTCAAGAGAGTGTTGCCTCACTGGTGGAACTGCAAGTGGAAGCGGAGGAAGTAAGGTATAAGCTTCCTGTTCCCATTGCTGAGGTTGCCTTAAGGAAGGCGGAGGGAGCTGCACACCACTGGAAACAGTCAACTCAGAACGTGCTAAGGTATCCTGAGGAGCCTCAACATCGTACGCCTGGCAGGCAGTACTGCGGTTAGGCGGAGCGATCGCAGGAGGAGGTGTAACCTTCTCAGCCTGACACTCACGCATCAAGACCGCAAGTTGTGACTGCATGGACTGCAGTAGAGTCAACTTGGGGTCTGCAGACACTAAGGTCTGCTGAGGTAAAGCCTTAACAGCAGAGATCTGTTGCGGCAGTACCTTACTCCTCTTAGGAGGAGTGCACTCAACTGATGACTGCGGCGAGTCAGAGCTGATCCAATGACTGCAGCCAGGTTGAGCTCTTGAGGTCTGGACTCTGCGCTTGAGTGGTCTTGAGACCTGAGTCCAACGTTTCTTTCCTGACAACTCTTCAGCAGACGAGTAAAAGACGGGCTCAATCGTCTGCAGGTGGGAGTGACGGTCTCTAGAAGACACGCCCGCAACCACCGAGGATACTTCTGTGCGCCGATCAAGGCCTGCCGAACCCTTTTGCCCTTCGACATTGCTTCTCCCCTGGGCTTGGGAGCTTGCAAGAGGTCCCGGACTGGGAGGACGACTGGCACGCACAGAAGTACCCTCACGCACCACACTGACACTGACACTAGCACTTGGCACTGCACTGACACTAGCACTCGTCACAGCACTGGCACTAATACCACCCACTGCACTCTTGACCTTAAGTTCCTTGACTTCGGCCATAAGAGACTTATGATCACTAACCACTGACTCTACTTTGTCACCTAAAGCCTGAATGGCACGCAAAACAACAGACATATCAGGTTGAGGGCAAATAGTAGGTTCGGGGGTAGCCACTACAGGGGGAGGAAAAGGTAGGGGATCATGAGGTGAGGAAAAAAGTGAAGAGCGAGAAGAACTCCTCCTAACTCTCTCTCTCTCTAACTTGGTTGAATACTTAAGAAATCGGACAAAATCAAGTTCCGAAAGTCCGGCGCATTCCTCACATCGATCTTCTAACTGACAGGGCCTTTCCCTACAGTCAGAACAAGCGGTGTGAGGATCTACCGAGGCCTTCGGAATACGCCTATTACAAGACCTACATCGTCTATGTGGAGGGGCTTGTGAAATGTCAGACATCTTGAATCAAAAGAGTTAGCCAAGTGGGGATTCCAAATCAAGCAAAAAGATCGTTAACCGTTAATCAGGACTAAATAATAGCTATCTAAGCTAATATAGAAGTTTTCCAGTAAAGCGACAGCCGAAATCTGAGAGAAATACTTCACCAAAAGCCGTGAAAATACTCCAAGATCATAAGCGTATCCCAGAACGTCTTGCCGGAAGCACGACAGAGGAAAAATTGAGGAGGTGTCAACAAGAAGTACTGTAGTACCTGGCCACAGGTGGCGCTGGTGAGTACACCCCCTTCTAGTATTGTGATAGCTGGCGTATCCCTCCATAGAATTCTGTCGGGCAACGGAGTTGACAGCTACATGATTATCGGGTAAGTTTAATATTGAAAATTTGCTTGTTTAATTTTTGTCATAATACCTAACACTAGTTTTCTTTACCAAAATTTATAATTTGCTTCACATATGTCAACAAATTAGAATTTTACACATGTCTATCTAATCCTCCAGAATCATTGCTCAACATTTTTAATGGTTTCCTCCCCCCCCCCCCCCCCCAGGAATACCCATTACAAAGATTTACTTCTACAATGTTCAAGACCCCCTTTTTTATAAAAAAAAACAAACTTTAATTTCCTGATCTTCAATGGAAATATTTTGATAACCTTTCAATTCCTTGAATCCCCTTCACCTACCACTACCTATTTATAAACTACTATTGATGTGGTAAAAAATCATTAAACACTTACCTTCAGCTCTTGTATTATCTAACCAAAGAGGGAGAATTCTGTGAGGCTTATGGGGGAGAGGGACAAAAACATCTTTCTTCATAAACATCCTTGCTAAAATTCTTCCAAAGCTACCGATCAACATTCGCACTGCCTGGATTACATTTCTATATGATTTGCTTTGGATATTTTTCACTTGCTCTTCTTTGGCTTGAGATAATTCCATAGGGTTCTTGGTTTCCTTTTGAGGTATGTCACCACTGCTTTCTTTTTGATCTTCTACTTTGTGAGAGGTAGAATTTCTTGGTTCACAAAACAACGTCCTTTCATTATTCACGCCTTTTGTAGACAATAAATGACTAGCACGACTAGAAGAAATGTCATTCTGGGCACTGCCATTTGTGACTAAACTAGACAGCCATTCAACAAATAATGCTAAGCCTCTATAATCCTTTAAAAATATATAAGCATATAAAATAGAATGCAAACGTCTACTTATATTTTTCTTACAACTGCCTTGTGCTATGTAAATATCTACATCAGTTTTCCATGCTTTAATAGCACTGTAATACAATCCATTTATGCATAAATTGTTCCCTTGCTTTACCTTGAGCTTTGGGAAACTAATATCACATTCAAGCTCTTGCAAGCTTCTTTGGACTAGATTCAGAACAGCCACACATTTTTGGTAAGTAGTTTTAACATATTTCTTTTGGATTCTGATATAAATCTTTTTGATACTACAATATAAACATTTCCAAATAGTTTTCAACCTATGGTTTATGACAGGAACATAAGAATCTTTTTCTGTACCAATGGCCAAAACTTTCACATTTGTGACAGTGCAACTTGCTGAGCCCTGAAAAACCCCATAAAAATCACACCTGGAATCCATTACAGGCTGGAAGTTATATAGACTGGCAAGCTGTTTTTCAACAGATGATACAGTCTGTGTTAAGACAAGCACTGTATCAACCATATATCTTTCGTTGCCATGCTTTTCACACTTCAAAATGGTATGAATGACTCTGTGACAGAGTGACAATGTAGTTTTTACCATATGCAAAGAACTGGGCCATACACACAGAAGCTGAAAAAAGAAATAATTACAGTATTTCAATTTCACAAATACAAACTTATTTCTAATAACACTTATGGCTAAAAATATACACAGTTAGTTGAATGCCCAGTTACTTCAACAGAAAAGAAAGATTTATCATCCCATTCTTATGAATCATTCCAGACTATCATCATCAATACTATTATCATTATCATTATTATTATAAATTTAATTTTTATTGTTGTTCCCGCAGTTTGATTTAGACTTGAGTTTGCTCAACAAACGTGCACAATCTCCAAACAAAAATTCTTTGTCTAAAAGATACACAAAATAATGTAAATGCTATGTAATATTGTACAAGTGTTTTTCCTATAATATTCTGCTTAAGAAAATGTCCTGACAAAAAGTCACCATACAAGTTTAATCTAAAGATTTATAAGCCAAACATCATTAACAATTAATAATACATTAATGTTCCTACACCTTCCAAGAGCAAAATTAAAAAATAAAGGAAATTTTGTCAGAATCTTCATCACTCTTAATTTATCCAATCACTGCATCCTTAAAAACAACTGCATTGTAGGAAAACTTACATATATTAATAATAAACCCTTCAGCCCACACTATAAGTTTAGTATTGTAACTAAGTAGTTTACTTAAATTGTCTGATTAAATATAAGAGCTGTCAAATAACTGTCTATTCAGAATGTAAGCCAAACAACAAATGGACACTAGACATCTAGTGATGTTTCTCTTAATGGTGGGAGAACTTTCAACCAAGGAAAGAATAACTTTTTTGACGTATCCTCACCAGTAATCACACCTTTTCAAGAATTGAATGTAAACTATAAGACCAATAAAACAGCAAAAAGGTGAATATTAATGTAAAAACCAATAGCCTCCAGGTGATAAAGCCCATTCAAATTAGAAACAATTACAATAGCTATTGGTAAAGGAAGGAGACGTGGAATTTCATTTGTCCACTTGTATGGTGATGATGCTTTTCTTGGAAGACAGGAAATTTTAAAAAATACTGATAAAGAAATGAAAGAATGCTTTAACCAGAATGTAAAAATTAAAATAGTATTTCTGATTTTAATAAAGTGGATAAGCTGATAATATATTGTATTACCATTCAAAGTCAATAAAAAGGGTAACAACTTTTTTCCTATATCAAGGATAATAAATTTAGCAGTACAAAACTATAAACTCTAAAAGATTGCATCAACAAGTATTCCACTTACAGAAACAAACCTATGGAAAATATTCAGCATATGCACAATCTGAGCTTGATGGACATGTCGATCATCGTCCATTGTAGTTTGCAGCATAGTGCTAATGAAGTTGACTAGGATTTTTGAAACTCTCTTGATTCTCATCATCCACTCTTGTGTATGAGGTTTGTCATGTGTTAGGATAAAAGTCCAAGCTCCCATGAGATGCTTTATTATGTCTTCAATCTGTGGAATTAAAATAATAAACATGGGAAATAGATGTGGGAGATTCTTGACAAATCAGTCTAAAAGCTTTTACTAAAGTTTTTGAAAACTACCATACTAGTATATGCTGACATCAATGTTAAAATCTGATTTGCTTTTACTATTCATTGGTTGTCAGATTTTCAAGCCCCCAATTCTAGGACACGATACAAATAAAAGAAAACTTACTTTTGGGTATCATTATAGGCTCAAATATAAAGTTACAATTTTTCAGATGAAGGCTAAAGGAATTAGCCCCATTCATACAATAAGTAACTCTTCATTTAATAACTTTACAGAGATAATTCAATAATGAGATGACTTCTTGCTACCAAAGTTCTTGCACATTTTACAAAATAAGTTAGGGTAATAAATACCCAATCTATTTATTTTTCATTAATAAAAAGTACTGTAATACTTGTATTTATTTACCTTCCATCAACTGCAATATGGTGCTTAAAAAATTGGCCATGCATTTATTCATAGCCTGATACTATATAACAAGTTATTATACAAATCACAGAAGCTTGATACTGTATTAACATTGCAGATTAGAATTAAGTAATAAAACCTACAATGCAAAATGCAAAGTATAAAATGCAAGGGTTCTCATCTGCCCTAACTTCATCCAGGGCAACCTAAAATTCTCTGCCTTTCTCTGGAATCCCTTGTTTTCATAAAAACGTCCGTCTCAATAAAATGACACATCCACAATTACATCTAAACGACTAGAGGACATTAACAAAGACATAAAAGGACCAAGAAAAAGTTTGAAATATACATGCCAGAATGGAGACAAGCCCAAGAGAGATGAAAAGAGGTGGTAAGAATAAAAGCTGTTAAATGTAAGAGCCACTTTTTGGCAGTTCCCTTTTGACTTACCACTGAGTGCTCTTCACAAACTAATACTGTAGTTGAATTAGATCAGACTAATATTCTATAACATGAAACTAAATATTTAGCTACAATTTAACATTTAAATCAAAACTGGTGATGACTTATATTGCAATAAAAATCACTGGTCCTGGGAAATTGGCATTGCTACTCTTAAAAAAAAAATTGTATGCTTTTAAGAGTTGAATCCAACATAACAGAATACATTAAATGACTATACATACCAACCATTCCTCTTCATCAGGGAGAACTTTGACTCTGTTTTGGCTTTCTTTCATTTCCTCTTTACCCCACAAATTCATCTGAAATAAAAACACTACCTAAATATAGAATATAATTAATTGATGACTAACATGTGCTTGACAATATTCTAAAACACTGTACGTACAGTATTAAGAAAAATATTTAAAACTTACAAGTACGGTATTTTAGTTTTCCCAGATGAATCACATTATTTTCCATTAACCTTATGCAGGCCAAATTCAGTCAAATCATCTCAAGTAAAGAATGAATAATCCTGTTAAGCATGCTCTTCATGGTGTCAAAACAATTTAGTCTCTCAATAGGCCTGAATGGTTTATAATACACCATTACATGGATGACTTAGACAAGCAAGTTTAAGCAAAATATAAGACTGGTTATTGACTTGGGTTATCCAGTCACTCTTAGTGGAGTCACCTTTTTCATCAGCAAGATATATCAGGTGGTCTAAAGAGTGGGACTACTGAAATTTATGTCAAGACATTTAGATTCATCACATGGCAACAATTCCACCTTTTCTTTAGTAGGAGGAGTAAGTCTATCAGCAAATAACTAAATACTTTTCCACATCACACTGGAGTTGCACTCTAGAAAAGGAGGATTAAATGCAATAAACTTTGGTTAAGTGGTGACTTGATGACTGCTACAGTAAAAAGCAACATTATTCTGCTCTATTCTGGACACCACAATTCAGTGAGTGGGGAACAGGGTTGGCATGTATATGAACATTAGGTCAGTATTGAAATAACAAATGTTATGACGTAAATAGAGTAGATAGGGTTAGGAACGAAGTGGTGAGAGTGAGAACGGGTGTAAGAAATGAGTTAGCAGCTAGAGTGGATATGAATGTGTTGAGGTGGTTTGGCCATGTTGAGAGAATGGAAAATGGCTGTCTGCTAAAGAAGGTGATGAATGCAAGAGTTAATGGGAGAAGTACAAGAGGAAGGCCAAGGTTTGGGTGGATGGATGGAGTGAAGGAAGCTCTGGGTGATAGGAGGATAGATGTGAGAGAGGCAAGAGAGCGTGCTAGAAATAGGAATGAATGGCGAGCGATTGTGACGCAGTTCCGGTAGGCCCTGCTGCTGCCTCCGATGCCTTAGATGACCGCGGAGGTAGCAGCAGTAGGGGATTCGGCATTATGAAGCTTCATCTGTGGTGGATAACGGGGGAGGGTGGGCTGTGGCACCCTAGCAGTACCAGCTGAACTCAGTTGAGTCCCTTGTTAGGCTGGGAGGAACGTAGAGAGTAGAGGTCCCCTTTTTATTTTTGTTTCATTTGTTGATGTCGGCTACCCCCCAAAATTGGGGGAAGTGCCTTGGTATATGTATGTACAGTATGTATGATGACGTAAATTCTCTTTATTTCTATAAACCCCCTCTGATGTTCACATTACTGACTCCCGCACTCTGATGGAGCTGGATTGCCAGTGAAGAGATGATATGGGGCATTCATAGTTTTTAAAACACAAATGATTAAAATTCTAAACTCACCTCTGGTCTAGATTATTAGCAAGAAACTCTCTCAAAACAATTTTTGAAATAAGAGTCTTCAGATTATTACTAAAACTAATTAAAACCCACAAAGGAGAAACCTATTTTTGGGAAAGTTCTGTGTGGTCTCCAAGGACTTTCCTGTGAAAGGCTAATACAGGAACCTCATATGACATAAATACCAAAAAAATATTGTCTCCCCACCTCTATAGACAGCGTACCAATGTGCAAAGTACGGAATCAAGTATGTATAAGAGACACCTTCAAGTTCAAGTGCTCTTGAACTCGAACAAAGCACCTCTAATGCTGAAAACCATCTGCTATGAACAACATCAATATTGCATCATCATCACATAGCTGAGAGAACCAACGCTACAACTGGGGACCAGTACATGCGCATAAACTTGTGCCCACCCACCATCTATTGTTTTTATGTAAGAATCTATTGTTCCAAAACCCTTTTTCTGGTTAATGTGCTGTTTGGTCTCCATGGACTTATATCAAAGCATTAATTGAGTAGACTCAAGCACCATCAAGGATAATTGTCTACCACCAAGGAATAACATACAACTCCACTTGTTTGTATAACTAAGAAGAAAAATTAACAAGTCCAACTTTCACCTTATAAGGTATGACTCTAGGGAACACTGGATGCCTATCGTCATGCTTCCGCTGAAGGACCCGACTGAAAAGGTCCTTTTCTCACCAGGGTTGTGGTGGCCAATGTAGTAACGTCCCTGACTTGTGAACATTAGACTAGGGTTAGTCTCGCTCAAACTCGTTAGTTTCTTTGGTCGCTGCAACCTCACCTTCCTTGTGGGCTAATGATGAGGGGTTTGGGGGAGCCTATAGGTCTATCTGCTGAGTCATCAGCAGCCATTACCTGGCCCTCCTAGGTCCTAGCTTGGGTGGAGAGGGGGCTTGGGCACTGATCATATATGGGTCAGTCTAGGGCATTGTCCTGCTTGATAGGGCAATGTCACTGTTCCTTGCCTCTGCCATTCATGAGTGGCCTTTAAACCTTTAAACATCCTGTAGGGATCACGAACAAGCTAGGTACTGTTTAATTAACACCCTATGCCCAGACCAACTTGTAAAGCTCTGGATGTCCTGAAATTACAATTAGCCAAAAAAATAAAAAAATAAAACTATTGAAGCAGCATTTTTCCTCACATCGTGGGTCTTAAGGCAGGAGACAGGATCAACTTTTTTGATAGAGGTCATTAGAATACAGACAGCACTTGTTGTGAGGGACTTATTGGTTAGGGTATTTTGAAACAGGCTTTCTTCACAGGATGTGGACCTATGTCAATATAGTTGTTAAGGTACACACCATACAGTTTACTATTTCCTTAATTCATGGCCAAAATGTAGAGAATCTCGTCTCTATAGAGGCTTTTTGTTTTTGGCTTAAAATAGGAGGCCTGGGGTCAGGATTAGAAGATGACCTAGGATATGGTAATGAATTCTTGGTCCCTCCGAAAGGAAGCCAGTTCACCAGCTCACGCTCCTCAGGCTTCAGCTATTAAAATTATGGCTCTTATGAAAAATGTTATTTTTATTAATAAAATAAATTTTTGAATATACTTACCCGGTGATCATATAAGCTGTCAGCTCTGCTGCCCGACAGAAAAACCTAAGGACAAAATACGCCAGCGATCGCTATACAGGTGGGGGTGTACATCAACAGCGCCATCTGTCGAGCAGGTACTCAAGTACTCCATGTCAACACAGAACCAATTTTCTCCTCGGCCCACTGGGTCTCTATTGGGGAGGAAGGGAGGGTCCTTTAATATATGATCACCGGGTAAGTATATTCAAAAATTTATTTTATTAATAAAAATAACATTTTTCAATATTAAACTTAGCCGGTGATCATATAAGCTGATTCACACCCAGGGGGGTCGGTAGAGACCAGCATTACATGTTGACATTATTAAGAGCTAAGTATTTTGTATTTCATTTTAGCAGTTATTCAAAATAACAAACATAAAATAAATAAGTACCTGGTAAGGAAGTCGACTTGAACAATTACTCTGCCTTTTTAAGTACGTCTTCCTTACTGAGCCTCGCGATCCTCATAGGATGCTGAGCGACTCCTAGGAGTTGAAGTATGAAGGGTTGCAACCCATACTAAAGGACCTCATCAAAACCTCTAATCTAGGCGCTTCTCAAGAAAAGAATTTGACCACCCGCCAAATCAACCAGGATGCGAAAGGCTTCTTAGCCTTCCAGACAACCCAAAAACAACAATAAAAAACATTTCAAGAGAAAGATTAAAAAGGTTATGGAATTAGGGGAATGTAGTGGTTGAGCCCTCACCCACTACTGCACTCGCT
This sequence comes from Palaemon carinicauda, assembly GCF_036898095.1. Lineage (NCBI taxonomy): Eukaryota > Metazoa > Arthropoda > Malacostraca > Decapoda > Palaemonidae > Palaemon > Palaemon carinicauda. The sequence continues at coordinate 62,270,743 of NC_090739.1, forward strand.
GCTACGAATGGTCCCAGGGTGTAGCAGTTCTCGTAAAGAGACTGGACATCTTTAAGATAAAAAGACGCGAACACTGACTTGCTTCTCCAATAGGTTGCGTCCATTATACTCTGCAGAGATCTGTTTTGTTTGAAGGCCACTGAAGTTGCGACAGCTCTAACTTCATGTGTCCTTACCTTCAGCAAAGCATGGTCTTCCTCATTCAGATGGGAATGAGCTTCTCGTATCAACAGTCTAATATAATAGGAAACTGCATTCTTCGACATGGGTAAAGAAGGTTTCTTAATAGCACACCATAAGGCTTCTGACTGTCCTCGTAAAGGCTTAGTTCGTTTTAAATAGAACTTGAGAGCTCTAACAGGGCACAAGACTCTTTCTAGTTCATTTCCAACCAAATTAGAAAGGCTTGGAATATCGAACGATTTCGGCCAAGGACGAGAAGGTAGTTCATTTTTGGCTAGAAAACCAAGCTGCAAAGAACATGTAGCCGTTTCAGATGAAAATCCGATGTTCCTGCTGAAGGCATGTATCTCACTGACTCTTTTAGCTGTAGCTAAGCAGACGAGGAAAAGAGTCTTCAAAGTGAGATCTTTAAAAGAGGCTGATTGTAGTGGCTCGAACCTTTCTGACATAAGGAATCTTAGTACCACGTCTAAATTCCAACCTGGTGTGGCCAAACGACGCTCCTTCGAGGTCTCAAAAGACTTAAGGAGGTCCTGTAGATCTTTGTTGTTGGAAAGATCTAAGCCTCTGTGACGGAAGACTGCTGCCAACATGCTTCTGTAACCCTTGATCGTGGGAGCTGAAAGAGATCTTTCCTTCCTTAGGTATAAAAGGAAGTCAGCTATCTGAGTTACAGAGATACTGGTTGAGGATACTGATACCGACTTGCACCAGCTTCGGAAGACTTCCCACTTCGACTAGTAGACTTTAAGAGTGGATGTCCTCCTTGCTCTAGCAATCGCTCTGGCTGCCTCCTTCGAAAAGCCTCTAGCTCTCGAGAGTCTTTCGATAGTCTGAAGGCAGTCAGACGAAGAGCGTGGAGGCTTGGGTGTACCTTCTTTACGTGCGGCTGACGCAGAAGGTCCACTCTTAGAGGAAGTGTTCTGGGAACGTCCACTAGCCATTGCAGTACCTCGGTGAACCATTCTCTCGCGGGCCAGAGGGGAGCAACCAACGTCAACCTTGTCCCTTCGTGAGAGGCGAACTTCTGCAGTACTCTGTTGACAATCTTGAACGGGGGGAATGCATAAAGGTCTAGATGGGACCAATCCAGAAGAAAGGCATCTATATGAACTGCTGCTGGGTCCGGGATCGGCGAGCAATAACTTGGGAGCCTCTTGGTCATCGAGGTTGCAAATAGATCTATGGTAGGTTGGCCCCACAAGGCCCATAGTCTCTTGCATACATTCATGTGAAGGGTCCATTCTGTTGGGATGATTTGACCCTTCCGGCTGAGGCGGTCTGCCATGACATTCATGTTGCCTTGAATGAACCTCGTTACTAGAGACAGGTTTAGATCTCTTGACCAGGTGAGGAGGTCCCTTGCGATCTAGTATAACGTCATCGAATGAGTCCCTCCTTGCTTGGAGATGTACGCCAAGGCTGTGGTGTTGTCGGAGTTCACCTCCACCACCTTGCCTAGAAGGAGGGACTTGAAGCTTCTCAAGGCCAGATGAACTGCCAGTAGCTCTTTGCAGTTGATATGTAACGTTCTTTGATCCGCGTTCCACGTGCCCGAGCATTCCCGACCGTCTAATGTCGCACCCCAGCCCGTGTCCGATGTGTCCGAGAAGAGAACGTGGTTGGGGGTCTGAACAGCCAGTGGCAGACCCTCTCTGAGGTGAATGTTGTCCCTCCACCAAGTCAGTGAAGACTTCATCTTCTCGGAAATAGGGATCGAGACCGCTTCTAGCGTCTTGTCCTTTCTCCAGTGAACAGCTAGATGAAATTGAAGGGGTCGGAGGTGCAGTCTCCCTAACGCAATGAACTGGTCCAGTGATGAAAGCGTCCCTATCAGACTCATCCACTGTCTGACTGAACATCGGTCCTTCTTTAGCATGTTCTGGATGCATTCTTGGGCTTGACTGATTCTGGGGGCCGACGGAAAAGCCCGAAAAGCTTGACTCTGAATCTCCATTCCTAGGTACACTATAGTTTGGGATGGGACGAGTTGGGACTTTTCCAAATTGACCAGGAGACCCAATTCCTTGGCCAGATCCAGAGTCCATTTTAGATTCTCCAGACAGCGACGACTTGACGAAGCTCTTAGAAGCCAGTCGTCCAAATAGAGGGAGGCTCTGATGTCTGCTAAATGCAGGAATTTGGCAATATTCCTCATCAGTTTCGTAAAAACAAGAGGCGCCGTGCTTAGGCCAAAGCACAGGGCTTGAAATTGGTAAACAACCTTCCCGTAAACGAACCTTAGAAAAGGTTGGGAATCTGGGTGGATGGGGACGTGAAAGTAGGCGTCCTTGAGGTCTAAAGAGACCATCCAGTCTTCCTTCCTGACCGATGCTAGAACCGACTTTGTCGTCTCCATGGTGAACGTCTGCTTTGTGACAAAGACATTCAGAGCACTGACGTCTAGCACCGGTCTCCACCCTCCTGTCTTCTTCACGACTAAGAAGAGACGGTTGTAGAAGCCCGGGGATTGATGGTCCCGGACTTTGACTACCGCTCCCTTTTGAAGTAAGAGAGACACCTCTTGCTGCAAAGCTAGTCTCTTGTCCTCCTCTCTGTACCTGGGAGAGAGGTCGATGGGAGTTGTTGCTAGAGGGGGCTTGCGCAAGAATGGAATCTTGAACCCCTCTCTGAGTAACTTCACAGATTGTGCGTCTGCGCCCCTGTTCTCCCAGGCCTGCCAGTAGTTCTTGAGCCTGGCTCCCACTGCTGTCTGAAGACGGTGGCAGTCAGACTCTGCCTCTAAAGGACTTGGAACCTTTCTTCTTGCTCCCACGTTTACCTTCGGTACGAGCACCTCCTCTGCTGGAGGCTCTGCCACGAAAGGGCGGAATGAACCTTGACGCTGGAGTATCCATCCTGGGTCTAGACACGGAGGGCAAAGGGGTGGCTTTGCGTGCGGATGACGCAACTAGGTCATGTGTGTCTTTTTGAATCAAGGAGGCAGCAATCTCCTTGATCAACTCCTCAGGGAAGAGGCACTTCGAGAGAGGAGCAAACATAAGCTCCGATCTTTGACAGGGGGTTACTCCAGCTGACAAGAAGGAGCAAAGGTGTTCCCGTTTCTTGAGGACCCCGGAAACGAAAGAAGCCGCAAGCTCACTAGAACCATCCCGTATGGCTTTGTCCATGCGGGACATTATGAGCATGGAAGTTTCCTTGTCAGAAGGGGAGGTCTTCCTGCTCAACGCTCCCAAACACCAGTCCAAAAAGTTAAAAACTTCGAACGCTCTGAATACTCCTTTCATCAGATGGTCTAAATCCGAAGGAGTCCAACAAATCTTGGAGCGTCTCATGGCCAGCCTGCGGGGAGAGTCTACAAGACTTGAGAAGTCGCCCTGGGCAGAGGCAGGAACTCCCAAGCCGAGAACTTCTCCCGTGGCATACCAGACGCTAGATCTGGAAGCAAGCTTGACAGGGGGAAACATGAAAGCTGTCTTCCCAAGTTGCTTCTTGGACTGCAACCAATCTCCCAGCACTCTAAAAGCTCTCTTGGATGAGCGGGCGAGTACGAGCTTCGTAAAGGCAGGTGCGGATGACTGCATGCCTAAAGCGAACTCAGAGGGAGGAGAGCGTGGTGCTGCAGACACAAACTGATCAGGATATAAATCCTTGAACAGTGCAAGCACTTTCCTAAAGTCCAAGGAGGGAGGCGTGGTCTTGGGTTCGTCGATGTCCGTATGCGGGTCGTCAAGATGTGCAGCGTCGTCATCATCAGAGAGTCCATCGTCTGAATGTTGAAGAAGAAGCGGCAAAGGAGTAGGAATCAGCTGGTCGGCTGAGTCCGGCAGCACGGGTGCATGCGTGACTGCACTAGACGCAACGTCATGGAACTGTTGGTCAGTCTGTGAGCTGGCAACAACCATAGCTGTGTGGGGAAGCAAAGCTTCTACTCCTGACTGACTAGTCTGCTGCGGGCGAGTAGCGGTAACCACAGTGGGTTGCGGAGGTTGACGCACAGCGTCAAAACAAAGCAACTTAACTCCACCCTCCTGTTGTTGTGGTAACTCGCGAACGTCAACGGAGCGTAGCGTGCGTCTGTGAACGTCAACGTGCGGCTGGCAGGGTACACTGCGCATGGGTGGTGGAACTCTCACAGGCGGAGTGCGGGAGCAGGTAGCGTCAGCGTCTACTGTACACACAACCGTGGTTGGTTGTAGGCTAACGGGTGCAGCGTCAACCTTCTCCGCACGATACTCCTGCATAAAAGATGCTAACTGTGTCTGCATAGACTGTAGCAAAGACCACTTAGGGTCTACAGCAGCAGGTGCGGCAACAGACGGTGTCACTGCCTGTTGCAGTACCACTTTGCCTCTCTTAGGAGGTGTGCAGTCATCGGAAGACTGCAGCGAGTCCGAACTGACCCAGTGGCTACACCTGGGCCGTTGGACTTGCGCGGAAGGGTTGCGTTTGAGAGGCCGTGAGACCTTGGTCCATCGTTTCTGGCGTGAAACCTCTTCCGCAGACGAGGAATGAACGGGCTCTCTCGTCTTCTTGTGGGTGGGGCGATCTTGGCAAGATACGTCCGAAACCACGGAGGGAACGTCTGTCCGCTGATTAAAGCCTGTCGAACCCTTTGGTCGTACGACATTGCTTCTCCCCTGGGCTTGGGAGCTTGCAAGAGGTCCCGGACTGGGAGGACGACAGGCACGAACAGACGCACCCTCAAGCGCAACACTAACACTTTTCACAGCACTACCACTCACTTCACTTCCCACTGCACTCTTACCCTTCAACTCCCTGACGTCTGCCATGAGTTGGTTGCGGTCACTCGCTAATGACTCGACTCTCTCACCCAGAGTCTGGATGGCACGCATCATATCTGCCATCGAAGGTTGTTGAGTGCTAGAAGGGGGATCAGGAGTAACCACTACAGGGGAAGGAATAGGTTGTGGGGCATGGGGAGAGGAAAAATCAACTGAGCGAGATGAACTCCTCCTGACTCTATCTCTCTCTAGCCTACGTGAATATTTAAGGAATTCGACAAAATCGAATTCCGAAAGCCCAACGCATTCCTCACACCGATCTTCCCATTGACAGGATTTACCCCGACAATTGGAACAAATGGTGTGAGGATCGATAGAGGCCTTCGGAAGACGCCTAAAACAGTCCCTAGCACTACACTTCCTGTATTTAGGGACTTGAGAAGGGTCAGCCATCTTGAATTAGTCAAAGGGGAAATTCAAAATCTATCCAAGTCGTCAACAAATAATCCAAAATTCAATCAAAGAATGCAAGGAAGTATTGAAGATAACCTCTGCAAAGCGAAAGCTAAAAACTAGAAATGAGTACTTCACCAAACAATGTGAAAATCAATCCAGTAAGCAACAGCGTATTTAGTAGGTCTTGCCAGTGGCACGACAGAGAGAAAATTGGTTCTGTGTTGACATGGAGTACTTGAGTACCTGCTCGACAGATGGCGCTGTTGATGTACACCCCCACCTGTATAGCGATCGCTGGCGTATTTTGTCCTTAGGTTTTTCTGTCGGGCAGCAGAGCTGACAGCTTATATGATCACCGGCTAAGTTTAATATTGAAAAAATTCTTTACGGGAGATGGAGGGATTATTTAACATGCCCAAAAACTCAACACCTTATTCTGAAACTAAAATAAAACAGGAATTGGTGGAGATATTCTATTTAAAGCAAAAGACTGTGTGATCTTATGAAACATGCCCAAGTCTTGATCCATGTCAAATGCACACTTGACAGGTTTTCTTAATGTCATTCTATATGACAAGATTGTTGACGGCTGGAGCTTCTTATAGTCAAAGAGGTGAACAAAGAGGAACCAAAGAAGTCCGGGGATATCTGACGAGGTGACTCATTCTTTAGAAAAGCCATCTAAGTTTTTCCCGTCACCCTTCAATAACTACCGATGTCTCATTATAGATTTTATCAGTCAAAACTCTAGCCAAGCTAAAAGCATACTCATATTAAAAAGCAAGGGTTTGTATTCATGTATGAACAAATCTGAATTGGTATGCCCACCAGCCTTGAGGCTGCAATTGTTCTATTAGATGTTTTTTTAAATGGTTAAAACAGCCAGATGTATCAAAATAGTGTTCAATAATCATTCAACATGGATTACCCTACCTCACAGTTCTTTGTTTTTGACACATTTTCACAGCTTTGGTATAAGTTTGGTAAAGATTGTGCTAGTCTCCATGTGCTACTGCGGATGTACGCATAGTCGTGGGTTACTGATGAGTTGCGAACTGAGTGCAGGGCATGCAAAGCATTTTGAATCAGCTGTTCAACCACTTCTGCATCCCTATAAGAAAAAGGTGTTTATTTTTGAGGTTTTATTAAACAAAAACTTTTTCTTATAAAATCTCATTCAACACATGTTTCTGTAGCCATCATGAGACAGAATAGTATCCCTAGACTCAAGTTCAAGAACAGATTATATAAATGATGAATATAAAAATTCATTTCTTTTAACCTGTTAAGCGTCACCCACGTGATAAACCGTTCACCACGATCTACTCGGTACCGCCTTCAACTGCATAGTCCGTTCATGACTTTAATTGCCCTTTTCAAGCCGTCAGTCTCGTGATATTACGTTTACTCGTATAGTAAGTATAGGATCACCACTTGGCAACACTCTCAGCATATGGGGGCTATAAATAGAAACTTATATGATGTCTGGCAACTATTTTTCTTAAGGCAGCTTGATGTTAGAAAACTGGTTTCCTATAAGTGCGCTTTGGGCGTTCATGCGGAAGTGATTGTTTGTTGTTCCTTTTGTAATGAATGGTCTAAAGAGGAAGGTTATTTCTTTAGATGAAATAAATGATATTCTTGTTGAGGAATTTAATAATGATAACCTGTTTAATAATGAGAGCACTAGTTCTGAATCCTCCAGTAATGAGTATATTGAAGAAACAAAGTTTTCTTTCGATGCCGAAAGCAAAAATGACTTCTCATTACCGAATGACTGGACAACGAGATTTCACAAAACTATATAGGAAAGGAAATGCCGAGAGAGAGAGAGAGAGAGAGAGAGAGAGAGAGAGAGAGAGAGAGAGAGAGAGAGAGAGAGAGAGAGAGAGAGAGATAAAGTGGATAAATAATGTACAAATTTATGACGAACATATTTGAAAACTATACAGGAAACAATATGGAGAGAGAGAGAGAGAGAGAGAGAGAGAGAGAGAGAGAGAGAGAGAGAGAGAGAGAGAGAGAGAGAGAGAGAGAGAGAGGGGGGGAGGGAGAGACTTATCCCTTTGCTTTTGTTGCTTATCCAGGCGTAAGATTTACGATTGAAGATAAAAAGAACCCATTAGAATATTCAGTATTATGTAGCCATTTGAAATGAAATAATAGTAATATGATATTTTAATTATAAAATAAATTTTTGAATATACTTACCCGGTGAATATATATAGCTGCAACTCTGTTGCTCGACAGACAAAAAACTGTAAAAAACTCGCCAGCGATCGCTATACAGGTTGCGGGTGTGCCCATCAGCGCCAACTGTCGGCCAGATACCATACTCAATGTAAACAAAGACTCAATTTCTTCTCATCCCACTGCGTCTCTATTGGGGAGGAAGGGAGGGTCGTTTAATTTATATATTCACCGGGTAAGTATATTAAAAAATTTATTTTATAATTAAAATATCATTTTTAAATATTTAACTTAGCCGGTGAATATATATAGCTGATTCACACCCAGGGTGGTGGGTAGAGACCAGTTAAATATGTTTACATCTTATGAGCTAAGAGTTTTTATTTCATTTTAGAAGTTATCAATATAACAAAAACAAAATAAATAGGTACCTGGTAAGGAAGTCGACTTAGACGATTACTCTGCCTTATAAGTACGTCTTCCTTACGGAGCCTCGCGATCCTCTTAGGATGCTGACAGACCCCTAGGAGCTGAAGTATCAAGGGCTGCAACCCATACAACAGGACCTCATCAAACCCCTAATCTGGGCACTCTCAAGAAATGACTTTGACCACCCGCCAAATCAACCAGGATGCGAAAGGCTTCTTAGCCTTCCGGACAACCCATAAAAACATTAAAAACATTTCAAGAGACAGATTAAAAGGATATGGAATTAGGGAATTGTAGTGGTTGAGCCCTCACCCACTACTGCACTCGCTGCTACGAATGGTCCCAGTGTGTAGCAGTTCTCGTAAAGAGACTGGACATCTTTCAAGTAAAATGACGCGAACACTGACTTGCTTCTCCAATAGGTTGCGTCCATTATACTTTGCAGAGATCTATTTTGCTTAAAGGCCACGGAAGTTGCTACAGCTCTAACTTCCTGCGTCTTTACCTTAAGCAAAGTTCGGTCTTCCTCACTCAGATGTGAATGAGCTTCTCGTATTAACAATCTGATAAAGTATGACAAAGCATTCTTTGACATAGGCAAGGATGGTTTCTTAACTGAACACCATAAAGCTTCAGATTGGCCTCGTAAAGGTTTAGTACGCTTTAAATAGAACTTAAGAGCTCCAACAGGGCATAAGACTCTTTCTAGTTCATTGCCTACGATCTCCGATAAGCTGGGAATATCGAAAGATTTAGCCCAAGGCCGAGAAGGCAGCTCATTTTTGGCTAGAAAACCAAGTTGCAGCGAACAAGTAGCTTTTTCCGACGAAAATCCGATGTTCTTGCTGAAGGCATGAATCTCACTGACTCTTTTAGCCGAGGCTAAGCATACCAGGAAAAGTGTCTTAAGAGTGAGATCTTTCAGGGAGGCTGATTGTAACGGCTCAAACCTGTCTGACATGAGGAATCTTAGTACCACGTCTAAATTCCATCCAGGGGTAGCCAAACGACGCTCCTTGGTGGTCTCAAAAGACTTAAGGAGGTCTTGCAGATCTTTATTGTTGGAAAGATCTAAGCCTCTATGCCGGAAGACCGATGCCAACATGCTTCTGTAGCCCTTGATAGTGGGAGCTGAAAGGGATCGTCCTTTTCTCAGGTATAAGAGAAAATCAGCTATTTGAGCTACAGAGGTACTGGTCGAGGATACAGAAACTGACTTGCACCAGTCTCGGAAGACTTCCCACTTCGATTGGTAGACTCTAATGGTAGACGCTCTCCTTGCTCTAGCAATCGCACTGGCTGCCTCCTTCGAAAAGCCTCTAGCTCTCGAGAGTCTTTCGATAGTCTGAAGGCAGTCAGACGAAGAGCGTGGAGGCTTTGGTGTACCTTCTTTACGTGTGGCTGACGTAGAAGGTCTACTCTTAGAGGAAGACTTCTGGGAACGTCTACTAACCATCGAAGTACCTCGGTGAACCATTCTCTCGCGGGCCAGAGGGGAGCAACTAACGTCAACCTTGTCCCTTCGTGAGAGGCGAACTTCTGCAGTACCTTGTTGACAATCTTGAACGGTGGGAATGCGTAGAGATCCAGATGTGACCAATCTAGGAGGAAGGCATCTATATGTATTGCTGCTGGGTCCGGGACTGGGGAGCAATAGATTGGAAGCCTCTTGGTCAGCGAGGTTGCAAAGAGATCTATGGTTGGTTGACCCCAAGTGGCCCAAAGTCTCTTGCACACATCCTTGTGGAGGGTCCATTCGGTTGGAATTACTTGCCCTTTCCGACTGAGACAATCTGCTATGACGTTCAAGTCGCCTTGGATGAACCTCGTTACTAGGGAGATGTCTTGACCTTTTGACCAGATGAGCAGGTCCCTTGCGATCTCGTACAACGTCAGTGAGTGGGTACCTCCTTGTTTGGAGATGTACGCCAAGGCCGTGGTGTTGTCCGAGTTTACTTCCACCACTTTGCCTCGAAGGAGATACTCGAAGCTTTTCAAGGCCAGATGAACTGCCAAAAGCTCCTTGCAGTTGATATGCATGCTCCTCTGACTCGAGTTCCACAGACCTGAGCATTCCCGACCGTCCAGTGTCGCGCCCCAGCCCAAGTCCGATGCGTCCGAGAAGAGAACGTGGTTGGGAGTCTGAACAGCCAGGGGAAGACCCTCTCTTAGGTTGATATTGTCCTTCCACCAAGTCAGACAAGACTTTATCTTTCCGGAAATCGGGATCGAGACCGCTTCTAGCGTCTTGTCCTTTTTCCAGTGAAAAGCCAGATGGAATTGAAGAGGACGGAGGTGTAGTCTTCCTAGTGAAACAAATTGTTCCAGGGATGACAGCGTCCCTACCAGACTCATCCACAGCCTGACTGAGCAGCGTTCCTTCTTCAGCATCTTCTGGATGGATAGCAGGGCTTGATCTATTCTGGGGGCCGACGGAAAAGCCCGAAAAGCTAGACTGTGAATCTCCATCCCTAAATACAGAATAGTTTGGGATGGGACCAGCTGCGACTTTTCCAAATTGACTAGGAGTCCCAATTCCTTGGTCAGATCTAGAGTCCACTTTAGATCCTTCAGACAGCGACGACTGGAAGAGGCTCTGAGAAGCCAGTCGTCCAAATAAAGGGAGGCTCGGATGTCCGATAAGTGGAGGAATTTGGCTACATTCCTCATCAGCCTCGTAAACACGAGAGGAGCTGTGCTTAGGCCAAAGCACAGGGCCCGAAACTGGTAAACCACATCTTCGAAGACGAAGTTGGGAGTCTGAGTGAATGGGGATATGGAAGTAGGCGTCCCTTAGGTCTAGCGAGACCATCCAGTCTTCCTTTCTGACCGCTGCTAAGACTGACTTTGTGGTCTCCATGGAGAACTTCGTCTTTGTGACAAAGACATTCAGAGCACTGACGTCTAGCACCGGTCTCCAACCTCCTGTCTTCTTTGAAACTAGGAAGAGACGGTTGTAAAATCCCGGTGATCGAAGGTCCGAGACTTTGACCACCGCTCCCTTCTCTAGCAAAAGAGACACTTCCAGTTTCAGGGCTTGTCTCTTTTCTTCCTCTCTGTACCTGGGAGAGAGATCGATGGGGGACGTCGCTAGAGGGGGTTTGCGTACAAAAGGGATTTTGTACCCCTCTCTGAGTAACTTCACAGATTGTTGATCTGCGCCTCTCTTCTCCCAGGCTTGCCAGAAGTTCTTGAGTCTGGCTCCCACTGCTGTCTGAAGTTGCGGGCAGTCAGACTCTGCCCTTGGAGGACATGGGTCCTTTCCTCTTCCCTCGCTTCCCTTCGGCACGAGCACCTCCTCTGCTGGAGGCTCTGCCACGAAAGGGCGGAATAAAGCGAGACGCTGGAGTGTCTATCCTCGGTCTAGCAGACAATGTAGGCAAAGGGGGAGCTTTGCGAGCCGAGGACGCAACTAGATCATGGGTGTCCTTCTGAACTAACGATGCGGCAATTTCCTTTACCAAGACTTCAGGAAACAGGCACTTGGAAAGGGGAGCAAAGAGAAGTTCAGATCTCTGGCATGGCGTAACTCCAGCAGACAGGAAAGAACAGAGAGACTCTCGCTTCTTCAGGACTCCGGACGTGAATGAGGCAGCTAGCTCATTGGACCCATCACGGACGGCCTTGTCCATGCAGGACATAATGAGCAAGGAAATATCCTTATCTGACGAAGAGATTTTCCTGCTCAGGGCTCCTAAGCACCAGTCTAAAAAGTTAAAGACTTCGAAAGCCCTAAATATCCCTTTAAGAAGGTGGTCCAGGTCCGATGGTGACCAACAAACCTTCGAGCGTCTCATGGCAAGGCGGCGGGGAGAGTCTACAAGACTTGAGAAGTCGCCCTGGGCAGAGGCAGGAACTCCCAAGCCGAGAACTTCTCCCGTGGCATACCAGACGCTCGATCTAGAAGAGAGTTTAGATGGGGGAAAGGCAAATGCTGTCTTCCCTAAACTCTTCTTAGACTCTAACCAGTCTCCTAACAGCCGCAAGGCTCTCTTGGATGAGCGTGAGAGAACGAGTTTCGTAAAGGCAGGTGCGGTAGCAGGCACTCCTAATACAAACTCTGACGGAGGAGAACGAGGAGCCACAGAAACAAAGTGGTCCGGAAACAACTCCTTGAATACAGCCATGACTTTTCTAAAGTCCAATGATGGTTGAGTTGCCTTAGGCTCGTCCAGTTCTGAAGGTTGATCGTCTTGTGGTTCAGCAACGTCCTCATCTGATAGTTCCTCATCCGAAAACTGATGAGGAAACGGCAACGGAGTGGGCAACGTCTGGCTCGCTGAGTCCGGTCGCACTGATGCATGCGTGACGGAGCCGGACGCAACGTCATGGAACTGCTGCACAGTCTGTGAACTGTCAACAACCATGGGTGCGCGAGGACGCACAGCGTCCACCCGAGACTGTCTAGACCGTCTGGGTTGTGCAGTCAACACCATACCGGGTTGCGGAGGTTGACGCACCGCGTCAAAACAAGTCACCTCTGATGGTTGCTGAACGTCCTGAACGTCAACAACCACCTCCGTGCGTCGCCTAACGTCAACGTGCGGCTGGCAACCCACACTGGGTCGCATCGGAGGAGGAACCACCTCAACTGGTAGACGCGAGAAGGTAACCTCAGCGTCAACAGGACGCACAACAGACCGTTTGGAAGGTTGTTGGCCAGAAGGTTCAGCAGCAACCTTCTCCGCATTAAAGTCCTCCATCAAGGACGCAAGCTTGGACTGCATGTCTTGCAGCAAAGCCCATTTAGGGTCTACGGGAGCAGGTGCGGCAACAGACGGGGTTAGCGACTGAGGCGGTACCTCTTTGCCTCTCTTAGGCGGTGAGCAGTCATCAGATGACGGCAACGAGTCCGAACTGACCCAGTGGCTACAACCGGGACGTTGGACTTGTCCTGAAGGGACCGACTTACGCTTTAAAGGTCGTGAGACCTTGGTCCAAAGTTTCTTACGAGAAACACCTTCGGACGACGAGGTAAAAACGGGCTCTCTCGTCTTACGTAGGTAGGGGCGATCTTGGGGAGATACGCCTGATACCATGGAGGGAACGTCTGTTTGCTGATCAAGGCCTCTCGAACCCATGCGTCGTACGACATTGCTTCTCCCCTGGGCTTGGGAGCTTGCAAGAGGTCCCGGACTAGGAGGACGACAGGCACGAACAGACGAACCCTCAAGCGCAACACTGTTCACAACACTTTCACTAGGCACTTTATCACTTCCCGCGGCACTTTGGCACTTTAGCTCCTTAACATCCGCCATGAGTTGATTGCGGTCACTTGCAAGGGACTCAACTCTCTCCCCCAAGGCATGGATAGCACGCATCATGTCAGCCATCGATGGTTCCTGAGTGCTAGGAGGGGGGTTAGGAACAACCACTACAGGGGAAGGAATAGGTTGAGGGGCATGAGGAGAGGAAAAATCTATCGACCTAGAAGAACTTCTCCTTAATCTATCTCTCTCTAGCCTGCGTGTGTACTTCTCAAATTCGATAAAATCGAATTCCGAAAGGCCCACGCATTCCTCACACCGATCTTCCAATTGACAGGTTTTACCCCGACAATTGGAACAAACAGTGTGAGGGTCGAGAGAAGCCTTTGGAAGACGCCTAGAACAGTCCCTAGCATTGCATTTTCTAAACTTGGGAACTTGTGAAAGGTCAGCCATTTTGAATTGGTCAAGGGAAAATTCCAAAAAACGATCTAAGTCATCAACAATGAATCCGATACAAAAAAGAGTTCAAGGATTTATTTGAAGAAAAACCCTGCACAGCGAAAGCTCAAAACCAAAATAAAGTACTTCACCAAATATGATGGAAAAAACTCCAGGTTTCAACAGCGAGTAAAGTACGTCTTGTCGACACGTCGACAGAGAAGAAATTGAGTCTTTGTTTACATTGAGTATGGTATCTGGCCGACAGTTGGCGCTGATGGGCACACCCGCAACCTGTATAGCGATCGCTGGCGAGTTTTTTACAGTTTTTTGTCTGTCGAGCAACAGAGTTGCAGCTATATATATTCACCGGCTAAGTTAAATATTTAAAAATAATTGTTTTTTTTACTCTACCATTTAATTAATATCCCCACTTTCAACTATAAATACGAATTATAAGCATAAAGAAATGATATCAACTTTGGAAAATTATCATTAGTGAAATGACCGCTCAGGACAAAAAAAGCGTGACGGTACGTTAGCGGAAACCTGGTCCAGGGGGGGACGCTCAACAGGTTAAACATATCCCTGCATGATCTATGTTTTTGAGGTACCTCTATCCATGAACTCCCCCATATATAAATTGCATTGTAATATTGAGCATGTCATAAGTTATTTAACGATGGTAAAGTATAGTATAAAGTAGATTACAGTAATTGGATTAGTAAACTTTGATACAGACAACAAACATTGCTGGAAATTATTGGGAAGCACAAATGGACTAGTGGGAAAAATGTAATTGACAAAAAGTAGTGACTGTATAAATAAAAATCAACTGGAGGTATTTTACTTTTGATAATAGTTATGAATAACTATAAAGCAGCCATTAATAACTAGGGTAACCAGTTTTGTCAGGGATACGTTTGGAGTTCATCAACACTACATCATCAAATCCAGGTGCTCAAAACACAGGCTAAACAAGTATGGCACATGTAAGTGTCTATCCCAGAAAATGCAGAAATTATTTATGTTAACCTACATTCTTTGACAGACCACAAGAGATCACACAGCGACGATAACCCTGCTGAAAAAAAAATATGCCTTTTAAATTTTGCATCTCTAATTATACCCTTTGTCCATGACTAGATTGGAGTTATATGAGGTTATTCTAGCTTACCTACAACACAAGGTCAAATGAGTAGGGTCACTTCCCTCGATAAGCCCCCATAAGTAAATAATGTAAATACTAAATCAACTAGCAAAATCACTAAACAACAACTCACCGACTGCAATTTTCTGGAAGTGATAAAACAGATATTCGATGCCCAGATGAAAATAGGAATTTGTTGCAATATGGATGGAAGTTAACAGAAAAATCCTGCTCAATAATGGAATACTTTTTTGAGCTCTCCTCATCTTTCATATTCCTGGAGAAAAGAGCAATGCATAAAATGTAGGATCACAAGGAGGCATTCAAATGTTAACTCATTTCATGGAAATTCCTAAAGCTCAGCAAATTTAATAACCACAGAAATCATATAAAATCCTTCAACAATTAAGAGGACAACACATATTATAAGATTAAACTTCACAACAATTTAATAACCTAATAATACATAAAGCATTTGTTATTGTCACAATTAATTATGAACCTTAACATTTCAATTTTACTAAAGAATTATGTTAATCTTTTTACATTAATCATAATCATGCTGACGAAAACTACTTTACATTATTCTCCTTGGGTATGAATGTGGATGAAGTCTTAGCAGAGATGAAGGCTGAAGATCTAAATTCTCTCCTGTACATGATATTCTTATTAATGGTCCCATTCTAGTTGCCATGAAAATGGCCCCAGTACGGAGGCACCCTGCAATATAGGAATTATCCCAAGACCAAGCCATATCAGCAACCCAATTTTCATCTCCATCTCTGTCGAAATGGGAATATAATAATATTAGGGAAACATCAAGATATATGAAAATGTATGAGAATCGAGTAAGAATCCAATAGTTTTTTAACAAAAAGTGTAGACTATTTGATTATGACAATATCTGACTAAAATTCTAGAACTTCTTAGTACATCTCTTCTAGCATTCCTTAATTTATCATAATTTAAATGATTATTAATAAAAGAGCAATATAATAGCTTTATTCTTAAAAGCCACTAATCTTAACAGTGAATCATCATCATTGTTTAAACTTTCCCCTTCAAATGTTTCCTACATGTTTAGACATAAAGCAGGTTTTTTAACCCAATATGTAAAACATGGAAAATTGGTTCAACATAAACTGAACCCATTTAGCTTGTGTACGTAAAAATCAAACAAATCCATCCGTGTAAGAGCTTAATGTGCTTCCTCCAAATATTCTGAGCTATTTGGGGCACAACCTTCTAATTAGACCCTGGTAATATCATAGAAAACTATACAATTCTGATTATTTACTGTATACTGTATATAGAACTGTATTAGCATCCTATTTTGATTAAAAAATTTGAAAAAATACTTCTACCTAATCTTTTTCTTAAAAAAAAGGAAACAACCAGGGAGAAGGGAGGAACCCAGGAAGGACAAGCGATGCTGAAATTAGTAACTAATGTAATACTGTATAAGAATAAGGATAGATGTTCTGTAATGAAGGAGTAAGTGAATTTTTAGAAACTAAGAATATTAACAAATCTAATGTAGTTACATAATAATCATGAAAATTACATCATGACCTCAAATATACAAAACCAGTTGATAAAAAATAATATATATTAGGATACAAGAATATATCAGTTAAGTGATAAGCACATACTTGATTCTATGAGATGTGATCCCATCAATAAGTAAATTCTCAAATTTTTACATCATGTATATTAAAAAAATCATTCAATACAATCAAAACTACTTAAGGGTTTATCTGCTATGTAAAATTATGTTACAAATAATTCCAGATTGAATTGTGCATTTATTATATTATGAAAGGTTTCTCACCATTCACAAGATATTTATTACTTTAAAGACAATACTAAACTATACATAAATACTTACTGGACTTGCCTCAACCCAAAATTACTACTTGACTTCTCAATGTTCTCAGTGGCTATAGTCTCAGAAAATGGGTGTAAATACACCAGCCTTGAGCTGTATCTTAGAGGAGAATTAAGTGCAATACACAAGAAAGACTGATTGTTGGCATACCTGTAAGATAAGAATAAAAGCAACATTTTGAAATGGAACTCAGAATATCATAACCAAGGGACAACATATAACTACCGGTAAATACAAATATGAGAAAGTAACATAATTTTTGGATTACTCTGAAGAATTAGGATCCAGTAAAAGTTAAGAGGTTGGACAGAAAGATGGAAGAAAGGAAGCCAGAACAGAGCATGGTTGAAAGTAAAAAAGCGCGTAAGGCTTGGGGCCAAATGGACATTACAAAGACCTTCAAACGCATCAACGACAACAGCCCTTGTGCAGGTAACAAATTTTACGCTTGAAACATTAATCATAAGCACAAGCAGCCTTTAAAGCAATATGTTATTTTCATTAGTAAAATAAATTTTTGAATATACTTACCCGATGATCATGTAGCTGTCAACTCTGTTGCCCGACAGAAATCTACGGTCGGGATACGCCAGCGATCGCTATACAGGTGGGGGTGTACACAACAGCGCCATCTGTGAGTAGGTACTCAAGTACTTCTTGTCAACAAGAACTCAATTTTCTCCTCGGTCCACTGGTTCTCTATGGGGAGGAAGGGCGGGTCCTTAAATTCATGATCATCGGGTAAGTATATTCAAAAATTTATTTTACTAATGAAAATAACATTTTTCAATATTAATCTTACCCGATGATCATGTAGCTGATTCACACCCAGGGTGGTGGGTGGAGACCAGCATACATGTTAACAAAGAAGCTAAGTATCCCGATCTTATTTTAGCCGTTATTCAAAATAACAAACATAAAATAAATAAGTACCTGGTAAGGAAGTCGACTTGAACCATTACTCTGCCTTTTTAAGTACGTCTTCCTTACTGAGCCTAGCGATCCTCTTAGGATGCTGAGCGACTCCTAGGTGCTGAAGTATTAAGGGCTGCAACCCATACTAAAGGACCTCATCACAACCTCTAATCTAGGCGCTTCTCAAGAAAGAATTTGACCACCCGCCAAAGCAACCAGGATGCGGAAGGCTTCTTAGCCTTCCGGACAACCCAGAAATATTTCAAGAGAAAGATTAAAAAGGTTCTGGAATTAGGGAATTGTAGTGGTGGAGCCCCCACCACTACTGCACTCGTTGCTACGAATGGTCCCAGAGTGTAGCAGTTCTCGTAAAGAGACTGGACATTCTTAAGATAAAAGACGCGAACACTGATTAGCTTTTCCAAAAGGTTGCGTCGAAAATATTTTGCAGAGATCTATTTTATTAAAAGGTCACGGAAGTTGTGATAGCTCTAACTTCGTGTGTCCTTACCTTCAGCCAAGCTTGGTCTTCCTCATTCAGAAGGGAATGAGCTTCTCGTATTAACAGTCTGAAAATAATAGGATAAAGAATTCTCTGACATAGGCAAAGATGAATTCTTAACTGAACACCATAAAGCTTCAGACGGGCCTCGTAAAGGTTTTTAAAATAGAACTTAAGAGCTCTACAGGACATAATACTCTTTCTAGTTCATTTCCAACCATATCGATAAGTTTGGAATAACGAACGATATTGGTCAAGGCCGAGAAGGCAGCTCGTGTTTGGCTAGAAAACCAAGATGTAGAACATGTAGCCGTTTCGGATGAAAATCCGATGTTCTTGCTGAAGGCATGAATCTCACTGACTCTTTTAGCTGGTAAAGCATATCAGGAAAAGAGTCTTAAAGGTGAGATCTTTCAGGGAGGCTGATTGAAGTGGTTCGAACCTGTCTAACATAAGGAATCTTAGAACCACGTCTAAATTCCAACCAGGTGTAACCAAACGACGCTCCTTCGTGGTCTCAAAAGACTTAAGGAGGTCCTGTAGATCTTTATTGTTAAAAAGATCTAAGCCTCTGTGACGGAAGACTGATGCCAACATGCTTCTGTAACCCTTGAAAGTGGGAGCTGAAAGAGATCGCTCTTTTCTCAGATATAAGAGGAAGTCAGCTATTTGAGTTACAGAGGTACTGTTCAAGGATACGGATACTGACTTGCACCAGTTTAGGAAGATTCCCCACTTCGATTGGTAGACTCTAAGGGTGGATGTTCTCCTTGCTATAACAATCGCTCTGGTTGCCTCCTTCGAAAAACCTCTAGTTCTCGAGAGTCTTTCGATACTCTGAAGGCAGTGAGACGAAGAGCGTGGAGGCCTTGGAGTACCTTCTTACGCGTGGCAGACGTAGCAGGTCCACCCTTAGGGGAAGAGTTCTGGGAACGTCTACTAGCCATCGAAGTACCTCGGTAAGTTATTCTCTCGCGGGCCAGAGGGAAGCAACTAGTGTCAACTTTGTCCCAACGTGAGAGGCGAACTTCTGCAGTACCTTGTTGACAAACTAGAACGGAGGGAATGCATATAGATCTAGATGAGACTAATCTAGTAGAAAGGCATCTAAAAGAACCACTGCTGGGTCTGTTGAGAGCCTCTTGGACATCGAGGTTGCGAAGAGATCTATGGTTGGATGGCCCCAGGTGACCCAAAGTCTCTTGCATACATCTCTGTGGAGGGTCCAATATGTTGGAATTATTGTCCCTTCCTACTGAGACAAACTGCTAAGACATTCAAGTTGCCTTGGAAGAAATTTGTTACTAGTGAAAAGTCTAGACCTGTTGAACAGGAGAGGAGGTCACTAGCGAACTCGCACCATGTCAGAGAGTAGGTCCCTCCTTGCTAGGAGATGAACATCAAAGCAGGGAGTTGTCCGTGTTGACCTCCATTACTTGTCTTGAAGGAGAGACCTGAAGCTTTTCCAGGTCAGACTTACTGCCAGAAGCTTCTTGCAGTTAAAATGCATTGTCCTTTGACGCGAGTTCCATAATCCCGTGCATTCCCTACCGCCTAAGGTCGCACCCCAGCCTACGTCCGATGCGTCTGAGAAGAGAACGTGGTTGAACAGTCAGGGGAAGACCCTATAAAAGGTTGATAAAGTCCTTTCCTCAGGTTAGACCAGACTTATCTTCCGGAAACCGGGATCGAGACCGCTTCTAGCATCTTGTCCTTTTCCAGTGAAGAGCTAGATGATACAGAAGAGGACGGAGGTGTAGTCTTCCAAGTGACACCAAATGCACCACGGATGTCAGTGTCCTAACCAGACTCATCCACAGCCTGACAGGGCCGTATTCCTTCTTCAGCATCTTCTGGATGGATAGCAGGGCTGGGGATTGATCTTCTTGTTCAGCCATGTCCTCATCAGAGGGTTCCTCATCCGAAACTGATGAGGAAACGGCAACGGAGTGGGCAACGTCTGACTCGCTGAATCCGGTCGCACTGGTGGATGCGTGACGGAGCCGGACACAAGATCATGGTACTGCTGCACAGTCTGTGAACTGTCAACCATGGGGAAGCGA
The DNA here is from genome assembly GCF_036898095.1 of Palaemon carinicauda. Lineage (NCBI taxonomy): Eukaryota > Metazoa > Arthropoda > Malacostraca > Decapoda > Palaemonidae > Palaemon > Palaemon carinicauda. The sequence continues at coordinate 62,290,873 of NC_090739.1, forward strand.
GGAAGTACAGCGACAACCCGAAACTGTCTAGACTGTCTGGGTAGTACAGACAACCCCTTATCGGGTTGCTGAGGTTGCCGCACTGCGTCACAACAAGTCACCTCTGCTGGTTGTTGAACGTCTTCCCAGTGACACACTGAACGTCCACAACCACCTCCGAGAGTAGCATAACATCAACGTGCGACTGGCAACCCACACTGGGTCGCACCGGTGGAGGAACCATCTCAACTGGCGGACGTGAGTAGGATACCTCAGCGTCAACAGGGCGTACAACCAACCGGTAGGAAGGTCGTTGGCAAGAAGGGTCTTCTCCGTAAAAAATCCTCTATCAAGAACTAAGCTTGGACTGCATGTCTTGCAACAAAGCCCAAGGTCTATGGGAGCAGGTGTGGCAACAGACGGGGTTAGCGACTGAAGCGGAACCATTTACCCTCCCTGGAAGCATGTTATGCTTAAATAAAAGTCCATAGGAGGCTAAGCAGCTTAAGGCTCCTCTCCAAATGACAGAGTCCTCAAGGGAATATCAGAAGGAGGGAGAACAGCACTTTCTCATCTACAGGAACCATATCCGATAAAAGCTAGGTTCTCTCAATGAGGGTTTCACTGGTGCAAAAGCAGCAGACCAGAAGGCAACGTTATGAAACTGCTTGACAGTCTGTGAACTGTCAAAAACTGAACTGTCAACCACAACAGGAGCGTGAGGACATACAGCACTGGTGTATAAGTAGCAGACCAGAAGGCAACATCATGTAACTGTATGACAGTCTGTGAGTTGGCAACAACCAAAGTTGTGTGGGGAAGCCTCAACTCCTGACTGACTAGTTTGCTGCTGGCGAGTGGCGGTAACCACAGTGTGTTGCGGAGGCTGACACACCGTGTCAAAACACGGCAGCTTGTGGTAGCTCACGCACGGCAACGGAGTGCTCTGTGTGTGGGAGTCATCAAACATCTGGCAGGGTTGACTGTGCATGGGTGGAGGAGCTCTCACAACAAGAGTGTGAGAGCAGGAAGCCATGCCGGGCGCACAACCGTGGGAGGTGTAGGCCCACGGGTGCATCGTCAACCTTCTCCGCAGTCGGAGTGTGGGAGCTGGCAACAACAAAAGCAGAGTGCTGGTGCGTGGGAGGGGCTGCGGTGGGTTGAGGAGCATGCGGTATGGTATGCGGAGCATGCTGTAAGGTATGCGGCTCATGCTGCATGGTATGCGGAGCATGCTGTAAGGTATGCAGAGCATGCTGCATGGGCTGCGGAGAATGCCGCATAGTGCTGGAACCCGGCAGCTCTACAGAACCTTCCCACTGCTGATGCGGTAGCTCACGCATGTTAGCAGATGGTGCAGCAAGAACATGCGTCTGGCAGGGTGGACTGCGCATCGGTGGTGGAGCTCTCACAGGTGGAGGGTGGGAGCAGGCAGCCGCAGTATCTGCTGAGCGCACAACCTCGGCGGGTTGTAGGTTAACAGGTGCATTGTCAACCTTCCAGCACGATACTCCTGCATGAAGGAGCAAGCTGAGACTGTATAGTCTGCAGCATGGACCACTAGGGTCTATGAAAGACAACAACAAACGGAGCTACTGTCCGTTGTGACTGAGGGTCTAAAACAGCTGGTGCGGCAACAGACGGAGTTACTGCCTGTTGCGGTACCACCTTGCCTCTCTTGGAAGGTGTGCAGTTGTCGTACTGCAGCGAGTCCGAACTGACCCAGTGGCTACACCTAGGCCGTTGGACTTGCGCGGAAGGGACCGACTTGCACTTAAAAGCTGCAAGATTTGGTCCATGGTTTCTGCGAGAAACCTCTTCCGCAGACGAGGAATAAATGGGCTCTCTCGTCTGTGTGGGTGGGGTGATCACGTCGGCAACGTGTGTAGATACACCCGAAACCACGGAGGGAAACGTCTGTTCGTCGATCAAGGCCTGTGGAACCCATAAGTCCTTCGACATTACTTCTCCCCTGGGCTTGGGAGCTTGTAAGAGGTATCGGACTAGGTGAACAACTGGCACGAACAGACGAACCCTCGAACGCAACACTGTAACACTTTGCGCATATCACTTTATCACTTTTGATTTTCTGTTTGCACTTATTTCACTGAACTCGAAACTTTAAGTGGTTTGTACCTGAAACACGCAATCCTATCCTTCATTAAAAGGTAGTAATTGCGAAAACAGTATTACAATGTAACAGAAAAACATAATGAAAGATAAAAAATTCAGTGGCTGGAAAAGAGACTAAACACTAGATCAAATAAACTACGTTTAAAATCTCTCACCGCATAAAGCCTGGGAACAAGAATAAAACTCTAGAAACGTTTTACCTTCTTCCCCTATAGCGACTAGGGAGAAGAGCAAAAAACGAGAACAACGTTACCCGCTTGAACGAAACGTTTATCCTCCTCTCTCTCCCTCCGTCTCTATCTCTCTCTCTCTCTCTCTTGACTTAGAACCTGAGAGATGAGCCCAATTATATATATCGTTAAAACATATTATTTGTTAAAGGAAAAAAACTGAAAGGTTTCCCAAATAAAAAGTTCCTTTATTAGAATTAAAACCATTTAAGCTAAGAAAGAATGAACGAAACGCTAGAATCGGTTTACTCTTACTGCAACGTGAAACCGTGAAATACTCTCTCTCTATCGTAACGATAGAGCGCAAGTTGAATGTTCTGAACGTCAACAACTGCGGAGACTAAACAAAACGTTAGTTCAACTTTGAAAACAGTACGAGACTATCAAAGAAATTCTTTCAAAAACATTAAAATTAAAATAGCATAAATTCTTAACAGGAAAAACGATATGACGGGCTCAATGTTAATTAACTTAGGTTCCAAGTAAGGACCGCCTACTATTAGGAAGGGTCGCATATAAACAAACATAAAAATTAATTTTTATAAGTTTATAATAAATGGAAAGTTAATCGAAGAGGCCTATAAATGGCGGAGAGATATAAAATAAATCTATAACTTTGTTAAGCAAAATTACCAAAAACCTAAACACACTTCCGTCTAAGGGAAGGGTCGGCCATTTAAAAGTGAAAGAGAGTCCATACTCTCTTCGTCACCATAAAAAAATCTATCCAAAACGAGTTCAAGTTTTGAAATGAAGATAAAACCCCTGCATAGCGAAAGCTCAAAACTGGAATAGTGTACTTCACCAAAAAGTTGTGAAAACAAATCCAGTTAGGGACGGCGTATTAGTAGGTCTTGCCGGAGGCACGACAGAGGAAAAATTGAGTTCTTGTTGACAAGAAGTACTTGAGTACCTACTCACAGATGGCGCTGTTGTGTACACCCCCACCTGTATAGCGATCGCTGGCGTATCCCGACCGTAGATTTCTGTCGGGCAACAGAGTTGACAGCTACATGATCATCGGGTAAGATTAATATTGAAAATTCAATATTTCATATACGTTAATATCCAGCCGTAATTCATTCATTGGTTCCAAGAGATATGGCATAAGTCTACAGGTATTTTCTATGCAGGTCAGATTTTCACATATGTTATTTTCATTAATAAAATAAATTTTTGAATATACTTACCCGATGATCATGTAGCTGTCAACTCCGTTGCCCGACAGAAATCTACGGTCGGGATACGCCAGCGATCGCTATACAGGTGGGGGTGTACTCACCAGCGCCATCTGTGGTCAGGTACTCAAGTACTTCTTGTCAACAAGACCTCAATTTTCTCCTCGGTCCACTGGTTCTCTATGGGGAGGAAGGGCGGGTCCTTTAAATCATGATCATCGGGTAAGTATATTCAAAAATTTATTTTATTAATGAAAATAACATTTTTCAATATTAATCTTACCCGATGATCATGTAGCTGATTCACACCCAGGGTGGTGGGTGGAGACCAGTATACATGTTAACAAAGAAGCTAAGTATCCCGTATTTCATTTTTATTAGTTATTCAAAATAACAATATAAAATAAATAAGTACCTGGTAAGGAAGTCGACTTGAACCATTACTCTGCCTTCAATAAGTACGTCTTCCTTACTGAGCGTAGCGGTCCTCTTAGGATGCTGAACAACTCTTAGGTGCTGAAGTATAAAGGGCTGCAACCCATACTAAAGGACCTCATCACACCCTCTAACCTAGGCGCTTCTCAAGAAAGAATTGACCACCCGCCAAATCAACCAGGATGCGGAAGGCTTCTTAGCCGACCGTACAACCCAAAAACAACAATAAAAGTAATCAAGAGAAAGGTTAAAAAGGTTATGGGATTATGGGAATGTAGTGGCTGAGCCCTCACCTACTACTGCACTCGCTGCTACGGATGGTCCCAGGGTGTAGCAGTTCTCGTAAAGAGACTGGACATCTTTGAGATAGAATGATGCGAACACTGACTTGCTTCTCCAATAGGTTGCATCCATAACACTCTGCAGAGAACGGTTCTGTTTGAAGGCCACTGAAGTAGCCACAGCTCTCACTTCATGTGTCCTTACCTACAGCAAAGCAAGGTCTTCTTCCTTCATATGAGAATGAGCTTCTCTAATCAGAAGCCTGATGTAGTAAGAAACTGCGTTCTTAGACATTGGTAGCGAAGGCTTCTTAACAGCACACCATAAGGCTTCTGATTGTCCTCGTAAGGGTTTTGACCTTTTCAGATAGTACCCAAGAGCTCTGACTGGGCAAAGTACTCTCTCCAGCTCGTTACCCACCAAGTTGGATAGGCTAGGGATCTCGAACGATTTAGGCCAAGGACGTGAAGGAAGCTCGTTTTTAGCCAAAAAACCGAGCTGCAAGGAACATGTAGCCGTTTCCGATGTGAAACCTATGTTCCTGCTGAAGGCGTGGATCTCACTTACTCCTTTAGCTGTTGCTAGGCATACGAGGAAAAGAGTTTTTAATGTGAGGTCCTTGAAAGAGGCTGATTGGAGCGGTTCAAATCTAGATGACATCAGGAACCTTAGGACCACGTCTAGATTCCAGCCTGGAGTGGATAACCGACGTTCCTTAGAGGTCTCAAAAGACCTAAGGATGTCCTGTAGATCTTTGTTGGAGGAAAGATCCAAGCCTCTGTGGCGGAAAACCGCTGCCAACATACTTCTGTAACCCTTGATCGTAGGAGCTGATAGGGATCTAACGTTTCTTAGATGTAACAGGAAGTCAGCAATCTGGGTTACAGTGGTACTGGTTGAGGAAACTGCATTGGCCTTGCACCAGCTTCGGAAGACTTCCCATTTAGATTGATAGACTCTGAGAGTGGATGTCCTCCTTGCTCTGGCAATCGCTCTGGCTGCCTCCTTCGAAAAGCCTCTAGCTCTTGAGAGTCTTTCGATAGTCTGAAGGCAGTCAGACGAAGAGCGTGGAGGCTTAGGTGTACCTTCTTTACGTGAGGTTGACGCAGAAGGTCCACTCTTAGAGGGAGCGTCCTGGGAACGTCGACCAGCCATTGCAGTACCTCTGTGAACCATTCTCTCGCGGGCCAGAGGGGAGCAACCAACGTCAGCCGTGTCCCTTTGTGAGAGGCGAATTTCTGAAGTACCCTGTTGACAATCTTGAACGGCGGGAATGCATACAGGTCGAGATGGGACCAATCCAGCAGAAAGGCATCCACGTGAACTGCTGCCGGGTCTGGAATCGGAGAACAATACAATGGGAGCCTCTTGGTCATCGAGGTAGCGAACAGATCTATGGTTGGCTGACCCCACAGGGACCAAAGTCTGCTGCAAACATTCTTGTGAAGGGTCCACTCTGTGGGGATGACCTGACCCTTCCGGCTGAGGCGATCTGCCATGACATTCATATCGCCCTGAATGAACCTCGTTACCAGCGTGAGCCTTCGATCTTTTGACCAAATGAGGAGGTCCCTTGCGATCTCGAACAACTTCCTCGAATGAGTCCCCCCCTGCTTGGAGATGTAAGCCAAGGCTGTGGTGTTGTCGGAGTTCACCTCCACCACCTTGTTTAGCTGGAGGGACTTGAAGTTCATTAAGGCCAGATGAACCGCCAACAACTCCTTGCAATTGATGTGAAGTGTCCTTTGCTCCTGATTCCATATTCCCGAGCATTCCTGTCCGTCCAATGTCGCACCCCAGCCCGAGTCTGATGCGTCCGAGAAGAGACGGTGGTCGGGGGTCTGAACAGCCAACAAAAGACCTTCCTTGAGAAGAATGCTGTTCTTCCACCACGTTAGAGTAGACCTCATCTCTTTGGAAACAGGAATTGAGACCGTCTCTAGCGTCATGTCCTTGATCCAGTGAGCAGCCAGATGATACTGAAGGGGGCGGAGGTGGAGTCTCCCTAACTCGATGAACAGGGCCAGCGATGAAAGTGTCCCTGTTAGACTCATCCACTGCCTTACTGAGCATCGGTTCCTTCTTAGCATGCTCAGGATGCACTCTAGGGCTTGGTTGATCCTTGGGGCCGACGGAAAAGCCCGAAAAGCTCGACTCTGAATCTCCATACCCAGGTAAACAATGGTCTGGGATGGGACGAGCTGGGACTTCTCTAAATTGACCAGGAGGCCCAGTTCCTTGGTCAGATCCATAGTCCATCTGAGATTCTCCAGACAGCGACGACTTGTGGGAGCTCTTAAAAGCCAGTCGTCTAAATAGAGGGAGGCTCTGATGTCTGCCAAGTGAAGGAATTTCGCAATATTCCTCATCAGTCGCGTAAACACAAGAGGTGCCGTGCTTAGGCCAAAGCACAGGGCTTGGAACTGGTACACAACCTTTCCAAAGACGAATCTCAGGAAAGGTTGGGAGTCTGGATGGATGGGGACGTGAAAGTATGCGTCTTTCAGGTCTAACGAGACCATCCAGTCCTCCTGCCTGACCGCTGCTAGGACCGATTTCGTCGTCTCCATCGTGAACGTCTGCTTGGTGACATAAGCATTGAGCGCACTGACGTCCAGCACCGGTCTCCAACCTCCTGTCTTCTTGGCTACCAGGAAGAGACGGTTGTAAAAGCCCGGGGATTGATGGTCCCGGACTATGACCACTGCCTCCTTCTGTAGCAAGAGCGACACCTCTTGTTGCAACGCTAGCCTCTTGTCCTTCTCCTTGTAGTTGGGAGAGAGGTTGATGGGAGATGTAGTTAGAGGGGGATTGAGGCAGAACGGAATTCTGTATCCCTCCTTCAGCCACTTCACAGACTGAGCGTCTGCACCTCTGCTCTCCCAAGCTTGCCAGAAGGTCTTGAGTCTGGCTCCTACAGCTGTCTGGAGAGGAAGGAAGTCAAAACTTGCCTCTTGCGGACTTGGAACCCTTCTTGGACTTGCCACGGTGACTGTCTGCACGGGTACCTCCTCTGCTGGAGGTTCTGCCACGAAAGGGCGGGATGAACCTAGAAGCAGGTGTATCAACTGCTAAGGGGCGGACGGGTCTAGGCACGGAAGGTAAGGTTTTAGCCTTACATGCAGAAGAAGCCATGAGGTCATGCGTATCCTTCTGGATAAGAGAGGCAGCCATCCCCTTAATTAACTCCTCCGGAAACAGACACTTGGAGAGAGGAGCAAACAGCAACTCTGACTTCTGGCAAGGGGTGATACCAGCAGATAAGAAGGAGCACAGATGTTCTCTCTTCTTGAGGACCCCTGATACATAAGAAGCCGCAAGCTCGCCAGACCCATCCCGTATTGCCTTGTCCATGCTGGACATGATCAGCATGGCCGAGTCCTTGTCAGAAGGGGAAGTCTTCCTGCTTAAGGCTCCCAAACACCAATCGAGGAAGTTGAATATCTCGAAGGCACGAAAGACTCCCTTCATCATATGATCAAGATCTGAAAAGGACCAGCAGATCTTCGAACGTCTCATAGCCAACCTGCGGGGAGAGTCAACCAGACTTGAGAAGTCGGCCTGGGCAGAGGCAGGAACCCCCAAGCCAGGTTCCTCTCCCGTGGCATACCAGACGCTCGACTTAGAAGCCAGCTTGGGAGGAGGAAACACAAAAGAGGTCCTTCCCAGTTGCCTCTTAGAAAGCAACCAATCCCCCATAACCCTCAAAGCTCTCCTTGATGATCTGGCGAGAACAAGCTTAGTGAAGGCAGGAGCAGTAGACTGCATGCCCAGAGCAAACTCGGAAGGAGGAGAACGAGGGGTAGCAGAAACAAAGTGTTCAGGGTACAATTCTCTGAACAAAGCAAGGACTTTGCGGAAGTCTAAGGAGGGTGGTGAAGACTTGCGTCCTTCAACATCAGAGTGAGGATCATCCAGATGAGCAGCTTCATCCTCCGAAACCTCCTCACCCGACAGTTGAGTTGTAAGAGGCAAAGGCAGAGCAGCAGGCTGAACGGCTGAATCCTGCAGAACGGGTGCATGCGTACCTGCGGATCCATCATCATGCCTCTGCTGGACAGACTGTGAGCTGACAACAACAAAAGCAGAGGGCCGGTGTGTGGGAGGGTCTGCGGTGGGCTGAGGAGCATGCGGTGTGGTATGCAGAACATGCTGTAAGGCATGCGGCTCATGCTGCACGGCATGCGGCTCATGCTGCATGGTATGCGGCTCATGCTGCATGGTATGCGGCTCATGCTGCATGGGATGAGGCTCATGCTGCATGGTATGAGGCTCATGCTGCATGGTATGCGGCTCATGCTGCATGGTATGCGGAGCATGCTGTAAGGTCTGCAGAGCATGCTGCATGGGCTGAGGAGAATACCGCATAGTGCTGGAACCCGGCAACTCCCGAAGCGGCAGCTCACGCATGTAAGCAGAAGGTGCAGCAAGAACATGCGTCTGGCAGTGAGGACTGCGCAACGGTGGAGGAGCTCTCACAGGAGGAGGGGTGTTAACCTTCTCTGCATGATACTCCTGCATAAAAGCCGCAAGCTGAGACTGCATAGTCTGCAGCATGGACCACTTAGGGTCTACTGTGGTTGGAGCAACAACAGACGGAGCAGAGGCCTGTTGAGGAACCACTCTACCTCTCTTGGGAGGTGTGCAGTCATCAGATGACTGTGGCGAGTCCGAACTGACCCAGTGGCTACACCTGGGCCGTTGGACTAGCTCGGAAGGGACCTTACGTTTGAGGGGTCGTGAGACCCTGGTCCACCGTTTCCTCCTGGAAACCTCTTCCACAGACGAGGAATGTAAGGGCTCATTCGTCTGGGAGTGGAAGGGACGATCCTTAGCAGATGCGTCCGCAACCACTGAGGATACATCCGTGCGCCGATCAAGGCCTGCCGAACCCTTTGGTCCTTCGACATTGCTTCTCCCCTGGGCTTGGGAGCTTGCAAGAGGTCCCAGACTGGGAGGACGACTGGCACGCACAGATGTATCCTCATGCGCAACACTGACACTGACACTATGCACAGCACTAGCACTAACACTTCCCACTGCACTCTTCGCTTTCAGCTCCTTGACATCTGCCAAGAGCTGATTGCGGTCACTAACCAACGACTCCACTTTATCACCGAGAGCCTGAATGGCACGCAACATATCAGCCATTGCAGGCTGAGCACTCGTAGCAGGTTCGGGAGTCACCACCACAGGGGAAGGAAAAGGTTGAGGGGCATGGGGAGAGGAAAAATCCACAGAGCGAGAAGAACTCCTCCTATCTCTCTCCTTCTCTAACCTACGAGTATATCTGAGGAATTCATTAAAATCGAATTCCGAAAGCCCAGCACATTCCCCACATCGATCTTCCAATTGACAGGATTTTCCCCTACAATTGGAACATACGGTGTGAGGATCAACAGAGGCCTTCGGAAGACGCCTATTACAAGTCCTAACACTACATCGCCTGTATTTAGGAACTTGGGAATGGTCAGACATCTTGAATTTTAGAAGTAGTCAAGGGGGAATTCCAAGTAAAGCAAAGATCGTTAACCAATGAATCAAATTAATACCAAAAGCTTGCTAAGCTAAGGCTAAAGCTTCCTGTACAGCGAAGGCTAAAATTTCAGAGCAAATACTTCACCAAATCGTGAACAAAAGACTCCAAAATCAACAGCGTATCCATGTAGGTCTTGCCGGTGGCACGACAGAGGAAAAATTGAGGTCTTGTTGACAAGAAGTACTTGAGTACCTGACCACAGATGGCGCTGGTGAGTACACCCCCACCTGTATAGCGATCGCTGGCGTATCCCGACCGTAGATTTCTGTCGGGCAACAGAGTTGACAGCTACATGATCATCGGGTAAGATTAATATTGAAAAAAAGTCTCTTATATGGTACAGTACATTCCACATACACATACTGAATATAAAAAGTACTTACAACCTGCATTCATTTTATAAAAACCACATAATACTTATATAAATAACATTTCATATGAAGTACAGTATAGTACAGTATTTGATTGATATTTTATGACTTGAGAGACTGATGTAAGGTGGGGTAAAACAACGTAACTTTAATTTATTATTGTATTCGTTATTTAAGGAAAGCAACATAAAACTGGAACTGACGTATGTTAAACAGATGCATGGTACTGTATTTCAGATGCTATAATTTAGAATGAGATGAAGGTAGTTACTGGTGACTGACAGTCCCTATAACCAAGCTATTTGGTTTAAAATCCCATTTCAAAACCCATGGATCTGTGGAGGTACAAAAGTAATGAATCCTGTCAACCTCATAATAACCTGAAATAAAATGTGTTGGGCTTCTCTCGGGGTGCAAGGCAGTCAAAGAGGAACAATATCCATACATGATGTGATATCTGAAATGTATGGTTAATTAAAAGAAATGGGTTGCATGCATTCTATCCATCCTTTCCCTTGTAAGGAGAATAGGGGAGATACTTCTACACTGTACTTAAATGCAAAGAAAAGTGGCTTGGTATGGCAGCTTACCTGCATCATCATCAGATCCAGGATAAACCGCCATGACCCCTTAACCTCAAGGAATGGTGAAGAAACATAAAAAAGGCCAGACATTCTTACCTCTTATCCCAGAGTTATGTAACATCTTAAACAAGATGCTTATTGTACTGTGAAGGAGCTAGGTTTGTTACACAACCTGCTGAGCAGTTACCACTGGATAGAGAGAAAATGTGTAAGGATTTGTGGGTTACTCCTGCAGATATTTGGCCGTGATGGTTGTCTGGTGTTTCCAGACAAAAGCCTTCAAAACTTGTACTACAGAAAGGTTCTTCCTATAGGTTCAAGTTGACACTAGCCCTCAGACTTCATGAGCTTCTGCTTGAAGGGCTTCCTCTGGATACTCAGCTTACCTCATGGCTTCCTAAAGCCAGAGATATACTGTATGGTGTTCTAGGAGATGTTTTTTAACCTGGCTGTGCTAAGGAAAAAGTTTTAGTGTTGTATGAAGGGATGAGTCCACTTCAAGTAGTGCCGTGGTGCCCTCACAGGACAAAGAAGCAGGTCTCCCATATCACTGGTTGCATTTCTATAGGAGATGGAAAAGGACTCGGACCTAGGATCATGAGTGGAAGAGTTCTGTCTCTTTGCAATAAACTCTTGAATGAAAATGAAAGAGATCTTCCTCCATCTGTAAGTATGACTGATGACATATGACACTGACATGTAGTTTGCCTACTCAAAGGAAAGGAGAAACACAGTATTAAAAACCAGATCCTTTATATGACACTTGCCTCAAAGGTTTATACAGGGTCCCCCAGAGGGACCTCATAACTCGGGTAACATTCCATGCATGTGGCTTGAGTTCTCTAAATGGACTATTATTATTATTATTATTTGAAAAGCTACAAGCCTAGTTGGAAAAGCAGGATGCTATAAGCCCAGGGGCTCCAACAGGGAAAATAGCTCAGTGAGTAAAGGACACAAAGAAAAATAAAATATTTTAAGAGGAGCAACATTGAAATAAATATCTCCAATATAATCTATAAAAACTTTAACAAAACAAGAGGAAGAGAATCAAGATAGAATAGTGTGCCTGAGTGTACCCTTAAGCAAGAGAACTCTAACCCAAGACAGTGGAAGAGTGTGGTACAGAGGCTATGGCACTACCCACGATTAGAGAACAATGGTTTGATTTTGGAGTGTCCTTCACCTAGAAGAGCTGCTTACCATAGCTAAAGGGTCTCTTCTAGCCTTACAAAGAGGAAAGTGGCCACTGAACAATTACAGTACAGTAAGAAGAATTGTTTGGTAATCTCAGTGTTGTCAGGTATATGAGGCAGAGGAGAATATGTAAAGAATAGGCCTGACTATTCAGTGTGTGTGTGTGTGTGTGTGTGTGTGTGTGTGTGTGTGTGTGTGTGTGTGTGTGTGTGTGTGTGTGTGTGTGTAGGCAAGAGGAAAATGAACCGTAACCAGAGAGAAGGATCCAATGTAGTACTGTCTGGCCAGTCAAAAGACCACATAACTCTCTAGCGGTGGTATCTCAACGGGTGGCTGGTGCCCAAGCCAACCTACTACCTATTATATTACTAGATTAGTCAAAAAGCTCCTCATGAGCATCAATAATTCCCATGAAGAGGAAAGGTCAAAGCCCTTCAGTCTAAAGACCTGGCTTAAAACTGACCGATAGCATTTCACCGCTGAGACTAAGAGGACCTTCTCATGACCCTGGTAGAAAAGGAAATCCACTAAAAGTTCCTGAGAGGCTCCAACCAAAAAAGTATCCTTTCTATGACACCAATAACAGAAGATGGCCTACTTTGGTTGGTAGATATTTGCAAAGGATTTACATTGTCAGGCTTTACAAGCGTGGGCTTACTTCTAGGGGAAGGTTGGGGGATATCGCCTACACGGGGGGAAGGTGATAAGCCTGCCTGATCTGAAGCTTACCCCAAGTGCAGATCAGAGTTACCTTTGTTCTTCAGTTTTCCTCCGGAGTACTCAGCTCTAGAGAAAGCCAAAAAAGGCATAGAAGTACAGTACTGTACAAGCACTGGAGGATGAGAAGACAAATCTAGAGGGATTCTTCACTTTTGGGGTGGAAGCCCTGAAGCTGAAGAGTCCCTCTTAGCCTTACTTTCCCTTATCTTTCCATACTCAGACTATTGCAAAGATGGCCATGACCTACACTCATGGAAGGGGGAAGAGTGAGAGGAGTCATATCCACTGCAAAAATGGCACAAAGCATGAAGATCCACATTCTGCTTGCTCATGCCCCGGCTACAATTTTGGCCATGTTTAACAGACAGGCCCACATACCTACACTTTGAGTCTTCATTCAACACACAGTTAATGTGAAAGGAAATAAGAATACAGTACAGTAAATGAATTAGAAAACTCCCAAGATTTTTCAAATGCAGATACCACATACGTGCGGCTCTGCTGCTCAAGTCAAAGTGGCTATTCAGTGTGCTGGCAAGGGGGCAAGGCTTACTTGCCACTCACCAGTAGCTACCTACACCTCATTATAAATTTTAAATGCTGATTTCCAGCTTCCCTTAAATCATACTCCTATCAAAGGATGAGAGTTTGTGTTCATGAAGGGACAACAATTTTACAGATGTCTTTCTAACTTACGGTAATTTAGAAATGGGGCAGGTAAGATATGAATAAGAAAAAATACGTTAATTAGTTGAAAGTGCAGTTACTAGCAACAAGAGTACACTGGACTTGAACAATACAAGAAAACTTCCATTATCATGTAAAGCTATGGGAACTACTTGTAAAGGGTTCTAGTTCACCTTAGCCATGGGTCCAGTTAAAAAAAAAATAGGACAGAAATCTGTAATTCACCTACCGGGAAATTAGGGACCCCTTTTCTTTAACAACTTCTTGCTCACGAATTCCCATAGATCTAAACGCAGTATGAACAGTGTACCAGGATGCTGACAAGATGCTACAATCAGTGGGTCTCCAACGTAAAGACAGTGTGGTGTTCAAGAGAGATGAATCATCAAAAAAACTGAAGGTTATGAGGCATTGCTCTCCACCAGGCTGGAATCAAAATATATATAAAGTCACTATTGTAACAAATTCAATCATTTAAGTTCCCTAACTAATACATAACTCAGTAATTAGTTATCACAAACCCTTTCACTTTATATCATTTACAGTATCGAATTATAAGCATACCATAGGTGAACAAGATTAATGATACAGGATTCTGAATACTGTACAGTACAATTCACTAATTCTGTAATACCAAGTAAAATGCAAACGTCTGAATAACCTCAAAGGTAACACTATTGGAATTTTAATTATAAAACAAAACAGATTGCATTCGTAAACATTAATCTTTGGATAATTTATATCTTAAGAGGACATACACTAGCATTTACCAAAGCAATGTCATATAAATCAATAAACATCAACAATATTTACAGCCTCATTGCAAAAGCAGGATGATATTTCAGTTTCTCTTGATGCCTGACAGGGTAAAAGAACATCACTAGGACATGCGGCCACAGACCACACCCCACACAATAATTCTTGATGTTCATTGCTATTCGCCAAATCTTTCGACCAAACAAAAACCTGAAAAAGAATAAAACATTATATATCATATTCTAGGGCATTTGATATCGTACTAAAAAGAAATTTTTAATAGCATGGTATTATAAGCTTCACTGGTTGTGTTACTTGACTAAAGAACGTAGTGTTACACTTTACTTCTTCCCTAAATGACAGAGAGAGTCTGATTCATATTAAAATCAAAATGGTTTGACACCTGACAATTCTTCAAGCTGACTAAGAGGAAAGGCACAAGGGTGACACTTAAGGGTGGCTCATGTTCTCCAAACGTGAAGGGTTGCATTGAATAATCATTTAAGGAGTTAGACCATTAACCCACCTGACAAGCACCAACCACCACAATAACTTTTGAACAGTCATCAGATGCAAATATCTTTGGACGTTGATGAAGTGGAACGTCACATTTAACACTTTGTTCTCCTCTCTCCCGTAGCTCAACAACATCATGTTCTTCATGATGAGATTGTTTAA